>NW_019154098.1:42712419-42818109 GCF_002288905.1 Enhydra lutris kenyoni | reverse complement strand
AAAAAAAAAGAAACAATTAAAAAAAGAAAACCAATAAAGAAAAAATATAAAAAGGAAAAAAAAAATATATATATATATATATATTAGATAAACTAGTTAAAAAACGTTAAAAAAGGAAAGGGTAAAAGTTAAAAAAAATTTAGCAGAAGAAGAAAAATAAATTGAAAAAGAAAAAAAAATTAAATTAACTGCAAGGCTAAAGAATCATGGGGAGAAAGCCATGAGTTCCGTGCTTTGCTTTCTCCTCCTTTGGAATTCCGCTGCTCTCCTTGGTATTGAAACTGCACTCCTTGGTAGGTGAACTTGGTCCTGGCTGGGCTTCTTGTTGATCTTCTGGGGGAGGGGCCTGTTGTAGTGATTCTCAAGTGTCTTTGCCCCGGGCGGAGTTGCACCGCCCTTACCAGGGGCCGGGCTGAGTAATCCGCTCGGGTTTGCTTTCAGGAGCTTTTGTTCCCTGAGCGCTTTCCATAGAGTTCCAGAGGGCGGGAATGAAGATGGCGGCCTCCCGGTCTCCGGCCCGGAGGAGCCGAGAGCCCGGGGCCCCACTCCTCAGTGCGCCCTCAGAGAACAGCGCCGATTTACTCCCGTCACCCTGCCTCCGGCCGCGCTCCGAGCTGACCGAGCCTGCGACCGGTTCAAGGTAACCCCGAGCTTAGAGCTTACTCCTCGGCTCTGTCTCTGTAGCCGGCTTCCCTGTTCTAATACCTGTAAGCTCTGCGACACTCAGACACCCCCGATCCTTCTGTGACCCTGCGGGACCTGAGGCCACGCTGACCCTGCATGGTCTTCACCCCGGTTAAGCCTCTGGAGCGATGTCCCTCAGCGGAACAGACTTTTAAAAGTCCCAATTTTGTGCTCCGTTGCTCCGCCGCTTGCCGGGAGCCGGCCCCTCCCCCCGCGGTCTATCTTCCCGTGGCTTTGGATTCACTTCTCCGCCAGTCCTACCTTTCAGAAAGTGGTTGATTTTCTGTTTCTAGAGTTGCTGTTCTTCTTCTCTTCGATCTCCCGTTGGATTTGTAGGTGTTTGCAATCTTTAGATAAGCTATCTAGCTGATCTCCCGCTACCTGAAGTAGTCTCAGCCTGCTACTTCTCCGCCATCTTGACTCCTCCCCATCCTAAACCACACTTGTTTAATGGTTACCATGGCATGGGGGTACACCTGGCTGGCTCAGTCGGAAGAGCACGGGACTCTTGATCTCAGGGTCATGAGTTTGAGTCCTACATGGGGTGTAGAGATTACTTATAAAAATGTTTTTAAAAACTTACAAAAATAGTTACCATCAGGGAAGAAAGGGATCAAAGTGCAGAGGACAAGAATTAGAGCTAGAAACTCTCTCGGTGTGACTCAGTGTATAGATTTGACCTCAGAACCACATCAATTCTTTACACAGTTAAAAAATAATCTTAAATCAAAATGAAAAGAAAACAACTCCTAAAAATTGAAAGCAAATGAAACAAATGAACTTCACTTTTGTATTGAGCTGACAACATAAACACTGAAAGGAATTAATCCAAGTAATTTAAAACACTAATTTGACTATGTATCCCTAGTGGGATAGATCTTAAGGACAAAAATAACTTTAAAGAATCTTAAACTGTTTCAGACATCATACTGTTAGTAATGATATTATTATTGTTATTCTGAAACATAGTAAAGCCGAAAGTAATTATGTTAATATTGTTTGGAACCAGGATTTTAGGCAGAAGAGAGAAAATATGCAAATACAAAATCAAAGAAGCTAAATAAAAAACCATGCTCACTAAATCCAAATTCAAAATATTAGCTGGAACTCATGATGTATTTTACACTAAATATTTTTTATCATTCTGTCCACTGAAACAGCCTGGAAACAATGACGAACTTGCAAGCAATGGCCAGCCCTACAACCAGTTTATCTTTAAATATCATTTTTCACAAAAGGAATTAAGCCTCCTTGGAGAAATCGCTGATTCTAGGTTTGCAGCAAGAAATCTACAAAATGTGCCTAGAACATTTGTCATAGAAGACAGCAAGGAAGTTATCAAAAACTACTGTGGTTCTATCAAAGATTCAGAAGCCAACAGCGAGAGGCTCTCACAAGCAAAAGATGGAAAATTTTGAGAACCAGTAAGAGTAATGACCGCAATATGAATCACACGAAATATGTAAGATCCATGAGATCACAACAAAAATGTATTCATCACCTTCAGAAGATGTAAAGAACCAATGTATTATTCTGAAAACATGTCAATCAATACAGGGCAAGAATCAAGGATTTAACCTGCCCTTCCTATACAACTGAGTCTCAGGGTAACCAAATATTTTTCAAGGAAAAGCTTCTCTTTAGAGAAGTCTTCTGAGCTAATAAATGAAGGAATATTATCATTTTGCAACCCCTACTGAAATACTGGATCTCCACCTGATGAAGACCTAGAAAGACAGACAGCTGGTCTCTATGTGCCTTCTGAGAGAAGTTCTACGATACCACCTATGAAGACTTCTCAAGGAAAATTTGTACATGCCTCAGATCAGATCTCCAATTTTAGAATGTAAGTCTAACAACTGGTTTGCGGGAAATGCTGGTCAGAGAACAAGTTATGGATGAAATGACATCTCAGGTTGCAAAATATGAAATGTGAGAGTCTATCGGACAAATGACTCTTATTCTTCTGTGTCTAAATTGAAAAGGGGAAGGGGAGGAAAGAGAAGAAGCCTCTAGATTGAAACAAATTTAAGAGAATTTTTGGACCTGACTGACACAACCGGTTCTTTCTAAAGAGTGGGGGTGGGAAATGAAACAGGAAAATTCTAACATTGTCCATTTTTAGGTGTGATAAAAGTTATGTGGTTTCAGTTCTTAAAGAGTCCTTATCATGTAGAGATATATAAGGAAAGAGTTACATGTTAAGTGGTTTACTGTCTGGGGCTTGCATCAAAAGAATCCATTCAAGCTGGGAGGATGGGTAGTGATGGGGACAGAAGTGAAACCAGGTCAAACTTGAGCTAGTAACAGCTGGAGCTGGAGCTGGGTAATGGCACATGGGATTTCATTATATGGTTCTCTCTACTTTTATTTGCATTTCTAATTTTCTACCAGGAAATGTTAAGATGAGGAGCACCTGGGTGGCTGAGTCAGTTAAGCTTCTGCCTTTAGCTCAGGTCATGATCCCAGGGTCCTGGGCTCAAGCCCCACATCTGCCTTCCTGCTCAGTGGAGAGTCTACTTCTCCCTGTCCCTCTCCCACTGCTCCAGCTCTCACATGCACATGTACTCTCTCTCTCTCTAATAAATAAATAAAATATATTTTTAAAAAAAAGAAAAGTTAAGATGAGAAAATTCAAGTCACACACACACACACACACACACACACACACACATCCTGACCTTCCCTAACTTCTTATTCTTGAGCAGAGGATCTGGTCAATAATGGGTGAGTAGTAGGGTTTTGTTTGTTTGTTTGTTTAAATAATCAAGACATTTCCTTTTTTAAAGACAGTCGTGAGCACAGACTAATTGGAAAGCTGCCTGAGAAGAGACTATTTTCTATGCTAAGACCATGAGCTGAATCCTCTTGCTTCACATTCTGGATCTGTCCTTTTGGAAACTTTAAATGAAGGCTCCTGAATTAGAAGGTAAATCTGGAGGTCAAGGTCCTAAAATACTAGTATTGAAACATAAAAACCATTCTCCTTTGTTAGCATCTAAATGCAAAGACTCGTGCAGAAACTAGGACTTGTGGCCAGATGGATGCAGAGTGAAACAGAGCGTGTGCAGACACAGGAGTCTGTGACCTGGGAGGGAGGGGAAGGAAGGGGGCGCAGGGGCTAGATTGTCCACTGGAGACTAAGCCCCAGGAATTTGCAGCCACCGTGGGAATGTCTTTAACCTTTCACAGCATACTTCGGGGTTCTCTATCTCCAGTGGTCAGGGAAATCAGAGCTGATTATAGGGAGGTTCAGAGAGGTCAAATAATTTTCTTAGAGTCACACAGCTGGTAAGTGACCTAGTTTGTCCTCCAACCCAGGGAAGTCTGCCTGCAAAACCCTTTCTCCACTGTCTGGGTCTGGCAGGCCCCAGGGCAGCACTTGGTGGATACTGATGGCCGGTGTCCACACAGGGGTCATTCACAGAGCATTTCCTGGGCAAAATCCTAACCCTTGAAATAAAGGTAACAGCACTGCCTGGGACAGGATGAATATCTTGTTACAGAAGGCAAATGAGTTCAGAAGACAACTCATGGCCTCGGTCATTTATCTAGGCAGCAAATTCAGGACGAAAGCATTCTGAAAGCCTGGTGGGTGCTGGCGAGCAGTGAGTAAAAAGGAATTGTATCTCACATCTCCTTTTCCCCATCACCTTATATCACTTTTAAATAGATCATGAATGATATTTTTTTAAAGACAGATGCAGTCCCTTTTCCCCTGTGGCAAGTAACGCAGTGAGAGCTCATTTATTTAACATCCTATTGATTAGAAAGGAGGGGTATGTATGATACAATGAGTATTGATCGCCGTCAAGATAACCCAGAGGCAGCAAAATGTCCTGAAGAGGTTTATGACTCATCAAAATGCAATTATATTCCAGAGAGGCAGAGCTTTATATATCTCATATTGGATTAACTTTATCTGATAAATGTTCAGCTGCATATGGCAATGTGAAAGCTACATAACCAGAATACTCGCCTCCCCAGAAGGACATGTTCTCCGTCCAAGCTACACTGGCTTTCCTGCCTTTGGATCTAGACAAATATGACTTCCGCCAAACTACGTACTCCATCACCTGAAGATTTTGGAGAAAACAGACTTAAAACTGAATTGGAAAGAATATGGTAGATGATTGCCCAGTACGTAAGGGGAGGTTCCCAAATCTATCATGTGTAAGGAAATAACATACGTAAAGTCCTATGTATGTGCATAATCAGTAAGGGCTCCTGGGTGACACCTATGGTTATTATTGTCATGTTAGAATTATTAATATCTTACTACGCCTCCTGTAGGTCCTTAAAATAGAACTACATGGATGCAAATTGGGCTGTGCCCTCAGAAAAGGAGTGGGTGTATGTTTTTGGTCTTGGCTTGAGCTCAGATTCACTTGAACACAGTGCAATCTAATAACCACCATGCTATTCCTCGTTTACTGCTTTTAGTTTATCCCAAATAAGCAAATACGCATAAAGCAGGCACAAGAACAAAAAGACCATTCCTAAAATGCAAAATCTTCCTAGGAACATGCTATGAGCTGGGTTGTCCAGTGGAGACCCTCAGCTGATGTAAAGCCGCAGAGAATATGATGTGTATCTATACAGAAAGAGATCTCTTTTTAAAGAATTGACTCAGGCAATGATGGAGGCTAGCATATCCAAAATCTGCAGGATAAGCCAAAAGGCTTAGAACCAGAAAGAGCCAATGCTACAGTTCAAGTCCAAAGATCATCTACTGACAGAATTCACTCTTGCTTGGGGGTCGGGGGTGCGGGTGGGGGCGCGGTGAATCAGTCTTTTGTTCTATGCAGGCCTTCAACTGATTGAGCGAGGCCCACCCACATTAGGGAGAGCAATCTACTTTATTCAAGTTCACTGATCTAAATGCTTATTTCACCCAAAAACCCCCTCACAGAAATATCAGAATATTGTTTGACCACATATCTGAGCATCATGCCCAGCCAAGTTGACACATAAAATTAACCCTCACAATCTCTCTCTCTCTCTCTCTCTCTCTCACTCACTCACATATATTTCTCTAACATCTTGAGCAAGATTCATCCCAAAATGAGGAAGGAAGCATCTAGATTGTGATGTCAAGCACCAGGATTCTTGTAGAAACCTCCAAAGAAACCACGTGCCCAATGAGAACATCACTGCATCAATTCCAAGGTATGATTTTATCTCTTCTTCTCTAATGAGAAAAACAATCCATTGATTGAGAAAATAGGCATGATTTATCTAAGATGCTATTTTTCAAACCCATGAGCTAAATATTATGTTCCCATTTATAGACAGAGAACCTCTTTTCAGTTAAGTGATTTGCCTTAGCATCTATCAGCTAATAGAAGAATCTGAGTCTGAATGCAGAGCTGCAAATTCCATATGACTTGTGACTTCTCTTTATGCCTGTGCCAGAAGTAAGGAAAGCATGAAGTGCAGACAAAATGCCTATAACAGAAGAAACCTGTGAGAGTCAGTCTGTCACACTATATGTGGTTCCATGGTTTCATGGGGGATTAGGGGAGCTGTGGGGAGGAACGCTCATGCACATGTACGTCCAAGCCAATAGACTGAAAACCATACCTCCTCTTCTTTTTAAAAAAACTTTTATTTTTTTATTTGGCAGAGAGAGATACAGGGAGAGAGGGAACACAAGCAGGGGGAGAGGGTGAGAGAGAAGCAGGCTTCCTACTGAGCAGGGAGCCCAATGAGGGGCTCAATCCCAGGATCCTGGGATCATGACCTGAGTTGAAGGCAGATGCTTAACGACTGAGCCACCCAGGCAGACCCCTATACCTCATCATCTAAAGAGATGCTTTTGGTAGCAAGACACACCCATATTTCCCAATCTGTCACACCCACTTGATGATCATCACCTGTTGCAGGTTCTCACTGAGGCCCTGGAAAGGCCCTCACCAGGCATTTGCTGGGTCTCTTATCTCCTCCAACCCCAAACTTAGACTAATGATGGCTCATAGTTTGGGCAGAGCTATTCCAAAGAGCTGCTAAGAGGCGCCTGGCAGCCAGTGACAAGGCTGTTCTTTGATTACTAGCTGGCCCCTGCTAGCACCCCTGGTGACCCACTCCAGGGCTCCTCTTGGGGAACCACATCTTGGGCTCACGCTCAGATCCATCCTAGTTTATGGCTGGGTGTTCCAAGAGTGGACACACCAAGCCAGAGAATCGTAAGAAGAAGATTGGAATAGAATCCTTGTGCTGTTTGCTTTTTAAAGTGTGTGTTAGCATTGGGGATAGAAAAAGAAATCTGTTTCTTCTTCCTATGCCCCCCAGACAACCCTACTCCTGCTTTTGTTCAGTGCCTGATCTCAAGTAAGACTGGGAGCCTGGGGACTGCACAAGAGGCTGAGCACTAGGCAGAGCCACAGTCATGCCCTCCAGATACAGACATAAAAACAACACGCCAATCCACAGAGTATCACCCAATAGGTGCATCCGGGGCAAGGCACATCCATCATGGCTGACTTCTAGTGAGAGTGAGAACCAGAAAGGAGAAACTCCTTTCCTTCTGTGGTGCCTCTTATAGCAAACAGTGAGCCAGTCCGTGCACATTTGCCAAAGCTCTGAAAATCACGGCTAATGTGAAAAACAATGTAAGAGCTGTTAGTCCACACCAGGGAAGCCATGTGCAAGTAGTAAATTAGAGGAGATGAGAGGTAACAACAGACTGTCCAATGCAACGATAATGACCAGAAACCAGGAAAGTGGTTGCCTTCATTCAAAAAACATGTTACTAACAATAAGGTAATATGGATTCCTACAAAGAGAAGAAAATAATACTTTAACACATTCAGATCTCAAAATGACACCAGGAGGTACTTCCATAGTCTTTATGATTATTTTTCTAGGTAAGGAGATAGGTCCAGAGCAGTTAAGTAAACTTGCACACAGTAACAAAACTAGTAAAGTTGGTCCCACCAGGATTCAAAACCAGGAAGTTTGACTCCCAAGTTGAAAACCATAATCCACCACTCTACTACACCACATTCTAGCTTTGTAATTGTTTTGTGATTATGAGACAGTTATCCAGACTGTTGGGATTTATCATTTTTTAATTCTCACTTTTTTGCATTATAATATCACATGCATTGGTTTCTCATAGAAACTATAATAAAATTGTGTATTTTCTAACTATTTCATAATTTGGACTTTTTTTTTCCCACCAAATAAGCTCTTGTCTGTGCTATTCCTCTAGCATTTTCCATATATGTGGTGGGTCAAATTTTAACCTAAAATTTGTTTTATGTAAAATGTTTGTTTATGTAAAATATGAGAAATATGTTTATTTATGTAAAATTTGTTTATGTAAAATATGAGATCCTTCCACCATACTACGTTGTTTCATTCAGCTCTAATTTCTTTTTCACATATCTGTGAGTAAGATGACAGGAAACAGAAGTAAGTGGGTTTTCTCATTTCATTTTTTAGTAAGTTTGTGGGTTTTTTGTTTGTTTGTTTGTTTGTTTTTTACTTAGGGTCTTCCTAAAACCATACCACGGAAATAATCTCATTTGACATCTAGCAACAGGTGAACAATCTGTTTCAAAGTGAATAAAAATTTTATAGGAGTTTCTTTTTAATGCCATTCCAATGCCTTAAACTGCTGTCACGGTGTCATAGGTTGTGCTGTGATCTAACTTCTTAGTTGCCGTGACATCATAACTTCCTGAAGACCATTCTCTCAACTGCAAAAAGGAGCCCATAATCCCTACTTCTTAGAGTTAGAAGATATACCTAAATAATAAAGACCCAACACAAGCCCAGTACAAGGAGGGACACAATGAAAGTTAAAATCCCCATGGTTCTCCATGGTCTGAATTCTCCCAGTCACCAGTCATATGACTTTGGATATTCTTGATTCTTCTAGAATTCTATTTCCTTGTATGTTGGTCTAGATATCAGAGGGTCCTCCTGACTCTGACTCTGTGATTCCAAGATGTCCTCTGTCCCACCTGTGCCCCTCATTGTGCTCTCTACCCCCCCCCACCACCACACCCAGACTGCTGCCAGATTTTGGCATCCCTGCTCGCATCCGTTATCTCCAGGACATCCAAATTGAACTAAATGTGCCAATTATGCTCTACTCAAGTAATTGCACAAATTTGAGGCTGCCTCTGTTAAAATGAATGTTTGGGCTGAAGAAAACTCTGCTTGGAAAAGAAAAAAGATACCCAAGTGTGCCAGAGAATTTTCTTAATGCTTTTAATAATCTGGAGTTGGCAGAGCTGAGCACTCCTCCAAGCAATGGAACTGTCTTTGCCTTCGTCCAGCATGTGTATGCTCTAGTGTTACTGCACTACCACTTCTCACTACCGATTGTCATCTCATTTGATTTGGACACTGGATCAAAGAGAAAGTAAACCGGAGGTGAGTAAACTATGAGGTGCTGAATAAATCCAACGATAATTACATACTATCTGCCATGTATTGAACACTTACGTGTGTCTAAGTACAATCATTAAGACATATTAAGCAATACCTACAATCATACTGTAAAATACGTAGTATTTATGAAGTAGGAATTTTAATTATCCTTATTTTACAGATAGGAAAACTGAGGCAGAGAAGTGAAGCGCTCTGACTTACAGCCCACATTCCTTACCAGCACACTAGGGTGCCCATGACGGCAACAGTCACAGTGATGATAGTTTATATTTAGTGAGTGTGTGCAATGCACTGGGCACTTTACAAATGTAATACAAAGGGGGAATTTGCTCATTAAAACAAACAAACAAAGAGCTTCTTGGGATGCCTGGACGGCTCAGTTGGTTAAGCGTCTGCCTTCAGCTCAGGTCGTGATCCCAGGCTCCTGGGATCAAGTCCCACACTTGGCTCCTTGCTCAGAATGGAGCTTGCTTCTCTCTCTGCCACTGCTCCTCCCCCTGCTTGTGCTCGCTCGCTCTCACTCTCTCTCTCTCTGACAAATAAATAAAAAAGAAACAGCTTCTAAAATGTCCACATTTTAGGGAAGAAGCAAAATTTATCTCAGAGATACATGGTATTTTTGTTTATTCCAGTGGTTTTCTATCCTCATTATGTATTAGAACCACCTGGAAGCTTTTTAAAAATACCAATATCCAGGTGCACCTGGCTGGCTCATCAGTAAAGCACATGACTCTTGACCTCAGGGTTGTGAGTTCAGTTCCACAATGGGCATGGAGCCTCCTTTAAATTTAAAAAGAAAAAAGACTCACAGTATCCAAAACCTACCTTCAGTCCTGGGAGTGGGACTCAGGCACCACTCTTTTTTTTTTTTTTTTTTAAAGAAAGAAATTTTTTTTAAAGAAAATTAAAAAAAAAATTTTTTTTAAATCACTCATTTTTCTTTTTTATTGGGATAGTCTAGTTGGCTGTTTGTGACTGGTTGCCCCTAGGGTTTCATTACAGGCTTAGGTTCTGGTTTGCTTATGCCTACTGGTTCCCTTGTTGAATTAATTTAGTAGGATCAAGAAGTAGAGAGACACAGAAAGTCAATATGGGGGAGATCAACTGGGGGAGAGATCATTTCATAATGATCAGTACTTGAAGTACATGAAACAACTTATTTGGAGGCACCTGGAGTCTTGGAAGCTTGACTACTCTACATTTTCCTACAAATGGACCCTGAGAGCTTGTTTGGAGTTTCTAGCTGGGGAGCACCAGTTACTCATATACCCTTGGCCAAAAAACAATCCTCGTCTACTAGGGAAGGTCATCCTCTTGGACCAAGCATGCAGCTTCTGGAGGAATGCACAAGGATGCATGAGGGAAGAAGGGGACATCCACCTGCCCAGCCAAATCAACCATGACAATCAATGGAGTGACAGATGTCCCCCTCACATCCAGGCATCAGTCATTTTTAAGAGCTTTGCCAGTGAGTCTGACACCAGGCAGGTTGAGAACCACTGGTTTACTTTAATCAGCACATTTGGGACCATTTTTGGTGTGAACTTGACTGGGAGGGGAAAGATGTCAACAAAGAAAAAAAACATTCTGCATAAGAAAGTCAGGAGACTTTGGAGTCCTCTTCAGGTAGGAAGAAGAGTTGGGAACACTAGAAATGAGAGAAGGGAATATTTGGAAGGAGATCTAGACAGTCCAGAAGAAAAGACCAGAGATCCACCCACAAGATAGCGGTGAGACCCTGAGGGGAAGGATGGTGTTCTGGGTTACAACATGTGGATACATCACTCTTGCCCACATGCACACCCTTTGCAATACGACTTTGCAACTCCCTGCCTCCAAAAGGAGAGTCCTTTTCCCCTGCTCTTGAATCTGGACCAGTCCTGTGGCTTGTGTTTACCTGAAGAAGGCAGCAGGAGTGACACAGTGTCTGTTGTGAGCCCAGATGGCAGAGACCTTGCATGCTTCCATTCACCACTGTGTGCATGAGCCTAGTGTGATCTGCTGCAAGCTGAGAGACCACATGAAAGAGAGCCTACGTGTCCCCGCTCAGCCACCAGATGTGTTGAGAGCTCACCGGAGATCACCAAAACAACCCACAGCTAACTCAAGATCCAAGTGAGAATGCAACTGAAACCAGAAGAACCACGTCCTTGATCTTCACCTGTTAAGGCACAGAACTGTGACACAACGTTTCGGGATGATTTGTTATGTAGCAACAGCTAACTAATGCAGATGCCTAGGGTTGGCCCTCGGCACAAGGGAAGGCCTCTAGAGAATTGATACCGAACCCTCCGTTCTAGGTTGTTGTCTGGTCTGTGCTGTAAACCGTCTCTCACCAGCCCCAGCGAGGCCCACATCTGCAGTAGACACAGGCACCTTGCTTAATGACACTTTTCCTAGTGAATAAAGGGGCGGGGGTGGTGAGTAACAGGAGGACAGTCACAGCAGGGGAGGGGCAGAGGGGCTCAGGAATCCTGCAGAAGCAGGAAATCAGAGTGGGAAGCCATTAGGAGAAACCCCCCTCCTCCCCACCAAGAACTCAGAGCTATGAAGGAGACGGAACAATGTGGAAGGACCTCAAAGGAGCCGGTGGGGCTTTCAGAGGAAACAGCAGGCTGGCGGGCTCAGGAGCACACCTGCAGCAGACCCAGGGGTCTGTCGCTATCATTCCATCACATCACCCTAACCGGGAGATGGTTGTGACCTTCATATTGTAAGGGTAAGGGTTCCAAGGTGAAATAACCTCCCCAAGATGACTCAGCAGGGAAGAGGAGGAACCTGGTCCGACTGACTTGAGAGCCCTCTGGGTAATTAGGTGGTGAGAACTCTGAACGCTTATTCCTAAAATTCCGAGCCTCCAGGCTGCCAGGGACGTGATCGTTCGTGGCCTGCTGGCCTTACTTAGAGATGGGGTAAAGTGACAACAAACCCCAGATTTAAATCCTCCCGTCCCACTCAGATGCCACCCCAAGCAGTCCCCCGGGATTTTTCCCTCCAGCAAATGGCTCCAGTCCCCCCTCTTTAGAGCCAGAGCCAGTGCTTCGGGGTCCCTGTGACCACCTGGGGGAACCGGGCACTCAGATGGGGAGCTGGGACCAGCCTGAGCTCACATCGGCATCCCCGCTCCCTTGAGTGATCTAATCCTGTCCCAAGGCGCGGCACTGCTTCCCCAGAGCTGGTGCAGGGTTGCGATGCTGGGACCAAGCCTCAAGCACCCACCCGATGTGTTCACTGACCCTCATCATTGTCCAGGTGGAAAAAACAAAAAGTGGGCACGCTAAAGCCAGGGGAATATCGGGCACCCAGAAAAAGTCCCATCCATGGCTTGTCTCTGTCTCTCTCTGCCAGTGCAGGGTCAAAATCATCCATGTACACTTGAATTTTCCCCCTTTAAGAATTATGTTTCTTGAGAAAAAACTGTGCCACCTGATTTCTCTTTCAAAGTCCAAAAGGACAAGAGGTGGGAAAGAGGAGAGTTAAGCTCATTAGACCTCCCATCAGCTCGGTTTGCCCATCTCACAAATACACTCACTCTCCAGTCTGGAAGGATCCGGAGCAATGATCCCCTCAGGTCCTGGCAGAGAATGTAATCCTTAGAGCAGTAACAGAGCCATGCCATAGGAGAGCAGACAGGTCAGATAAAAATTAATTGAATTTCGTGAAGCAGCACCTCCTCCTCACGCTAATGCAAAACCAGGTTCAAGCCTCACATTTGTAAGAAGGTTTCATCATCATTAATCACGTAGTTCATGGGAGAGCAGCTGTGGTGAGAGCTAGGTTAGGGGTCCCCCCCACCGTTGCAGAGTGTGCCTGGGAGCCTCTCAACGGTGACTCATACGTGCTAGCCTCACACCCATCTCTGCAGAGGCTGTGACTGCGGTCCATTAGCATCTGTCACCAGAGGGTGACTTCACCAGCCTTCTGAGCCCCCTTTTCCAAGCCCCCCACCGCTTGTGTATTCATCTCCGGGCTGCTCTCTGCTTAGTCAACCCAGAACTGTTTCCAAGCTGCGGGCTACCTTAAAAGGTCCCTTGGAGCCTCGGCACATCCCACACACTTCCTGTTGCTAACAAATGAGTCTGAGCTTATCAGAGCAGCTTGCAAGATAATTAAAATCCAGCGCCTGGAGGGTCAACTATTGATGGGCAAATAGGACCCCAATTATCAGCCATCCACCATAAAGGACAATCTGTGCTCCACTCACTTCCCCGGGGAAACTCAGCCTTCCTTTGAACCCCACACGTGGGGAGAATCACAGGTGGGGTAAGGGGGAGAAGGCCAGAAGTTCTTGACTTTGAGTCCTGCCCTCTGGCCAACTGGCCTTGGGCAAATTACTTTACCGCTCCGAGCTTAACGCTCCGCCTTTGGCGCAAAGAGAACCGCCTACCTCCCAGGGTTGTTGTGCGTAAGATAAAGTGCCTAAAGGCAAACACAGCTGTGAGGGATGCTTACCCCACCCCCCCACCCCCCCACCCCGCCCCGTTGCTGGGCCAGCTCAGCACCCTGCCCTTGAAAACCATAAGGTCAAGGTTTCAGGCCCAGCTCCCCCGTCAGTGATTCGTGAGAGGATCATGTTCTAACCCCTTCAAACCTACACTCCCCATCTGTGTATTAGGGGTGCACCCCACTATTTTTCAGCCTTCCCAAATGGCACCAGGCAAGGCAGGAGCCCAGGCTGATGGCACCACCCAGTCTTCAGACTTCCAAGGGCTGGGGACAGAGAGCACCACCCGCAGGCCTGAAGAAGAGGAAAGTCCTTGCAGTTGACCTGAGGGTGGGAGCAGGGAGTCTGGGGTGGTGGCCACGGTGGGGGTGGGGAGTCTCCTTCCCCAGCCAGTGTACACCATCTCTTCTGGAAAATGGCAGGTCGCTCCTGCCTTTCAGCTGATTCCCACTAGGACATCTGGATCTATGGGACCTGGGAGGTCCCTGAGGCCTTTGAATTCTGTCACCAAAAGCAGGCCCTGGACAAGGCCTCATCACAACCAGCTCCCTGGAGCCTTCTGGCTCTCTCCCCATCCTCCATTGGGAGCCCGGGAAGGACCCAACAGGCCTTCAACTCTGCAGGAGAGCACTGAACCCACTGTACTCCCAGTGGTCTCTCTCCACCATCCCAGAAGGCAGGGCAGCACAGCACCCACAGAACAGGCCTGAAACCAAATTCCACTGACGTGCCATCCGACTCCACGCGAGGCCCTCAGCCTCTCTGGCCAGCTTCCTCCTCTATGAGATGACAAAAACAGAGCCTGATGAGGTTGCTGTGAGATTTCCCTGAGAATGCAGGTGGCAGGACCTAAAGCAAGTGCTCGGCAAATGCGAGCTATTTGTCCACTGGGTGGAAAAATCTGGGAGATGGAAGCATCACAAATAGTAAGGAAGGTCAGAGACAGCAGGTCACAGAGCAGAGAGCCCATGACTGAGAACCAGAAGATCTGAAGTCATATTTGGTTTTGTGTCTTTGTAGCCATGTGACCTTAGACCGGTCACTCAACGCCCACGCGGTGGGAAGGACGACGGTCGCACAGCGCAATCATGGTAATGCACGTGAAAGCACGGTGTGCAGCAGCAGCTGAGGGACAGGCATTATTAGACTCACACGAGAGACCTTGGAAATAATATTCACAAGGACATGAATCTTGCTTTATTTAATGTCACATCTGTCTAGCACAGAGCCTGGTGCCCAATCAAAGCTCAGTAATGTTTATTTTTGAATTAATAGATTTAGCCCAACCCTCTTCACTTGACCAAAGAAAGAACCCTGGCACTCAGAGGAGGTGACCCGACACTCATGGAAGAACTGAGGCAGCAGGCCCCTTGTCTCCAGCTTCCTGCCTCCTGGTTCACATTCTAGAGACCTCCATTCTCAGCACCAGGAACATTCCCACTGCCCATTCCCACTGATCCTAGCTTATTGCCCTCAGCATGTAGGTCCTTCACCCCCAAACCTGACCCCTTGAAAGAGAGGCTGGGCAGAGCCTTGAGAACTTCCTACCAAAGCCCCAATCGCTCCCTCCTGAAACCTGTTGTAAGGGCCTATTCAGCCAGAGCGGCCCCACCCTGGTTGAACTGCCATTTTGTTGTAAAACTTAAATTGACTCTGCCCACCCCCCACCAGGGGAACTTACTTAAAAATAAGTCCCGGAAACCAGTCCCAGGTAACAAAGCCCAAATACAAGGGTGGATCAGGCCAGGTGGAGACATCTGATGGGGGGGGGCGGTGCATACTGTCTCCCTAGTTACCAAGGAGTATGGGCCCCGCCCTTTGGGCACCTTTTGGGCGCCAGTTCTGACCAAGGTGATAGGCTGGTTCAAATGTCTAATAGAGTAAATTGTAATTTAATTGGTCACCTAGCATGACTGTGCAGCTTTCTCTTTGTGTTACAATTTCATTGGCCGCCTGTGCATGGCCAGGCCCAACCACATGGCCTTTGCCCTTAAAAGCTAGTCTGTGAAGCAGAGGGGTCGCACTCTCTGTAAGAGGCGCGGCCCCGAACGTTCAGTTTGATTCTTGATGCTTGGCGTGAAATAAAGCTTTGCTTGACTTTCGCTTTGTATCAGTCTCGCTCCTTTAATCACGGACCCATTATTGGGGGACCTAACACTGTCTACAGAGGGCCCCAAATCACCAGGCCAATTGGCCCTAAGTTTTGCACTGAAAACCAGCCATTCTCACCGTACCCAGAGCTGATGAGGTTGCCGCAGTCCTGGTGAACAGCCCCTTATTTCTGGAGCACCAGGATCTGTGACAGACTGAAACAAGGATGCCTGCGTGGAATTTGGAGAAGCACCAGAAAATAAAAGGCACTGGTTCTGAAAGTCACAAAAGAGTCCCAGTTTGGTGACGGGATTCCCAGCTATGCCCTGGGGAAGATGAACCCCTGCCAGCCCCCACATCTGTCTGCCCCTGATCACTTCAGCCATAAGCCTGTCAGACACCAAGAGTTAGCAAGCCAGGAGCCTCGTCAAGGTCATGCCGACACCTGCCAGGCCACAGTAGCCGGACTCTCCCCTCTAGGTTTACAGGGACTTCCAAAACACAGCTCCACAGGGGTGAGGCATGGCAAACTAAATCAGAAGATGAAAACTGAACCGTATTGTTTGTATGCTGTTGATCATTTAGAAGAAAGGATCACTCCATTTTTGGAAGCTGGGAGACCAGCTGTGGAGTTTCAAAGACTGAGCTCTTTCTACCCCCCAGGAGATGTGTCAGGCCTTTGTCCCCAGGTCTAGGCCAACACTGCTCAAAGTGTGGTCAGAAGACGTGCTGTATCAGCCTCTCCTGGGGAGCTGGGGCCGGGCTCCATTCTGACACTGAGGCAGAGCATCCAAGGTCAGGGCCCTGGGATGTCTAAAACCCCCAGGGGACTGAAGTCCAACTCGCGGTCTGCACTGCCCTTACCCCGAGGGTCATGCTGGATGGCTATGTTCCACAGGAGGGCAGAGAGGCATTGATGCATGGAGGTAAGAAGCAGAAATGACTCGCTATGAAATGGAATTGGAGTTCCAGAGCTTGTGGAGGAGATGGGGCTCCTGCAGGGCAATCCAGCCTTCCGCCATGCCACCCCACAGGCCAGCTCACTGTGGGTTTGGTTTCATGGGTATCCACAGAGGCAGGATGCTCAGAGATTTGGGGAGCCATATGAAGAGCCCTGTACTGATCCTGAAGTCAGGGGAGAAGAATAGAGAAGAGGGCATCTCAGGAACCCACCCAGAGTGTCAGCCCAATACACGGTGGGGGCCTGGGTGGCTCAGTCGGTTAAGCATCTGCCTTTGTCTCAGGTCATGATTCCAGGGTTCTAGGATCAAGTCCTGCAGTAGGCTCCCTGCTCGGTGGGGAGTCTGCTTCTCCCTTTCCCTCTGCCTCTCCCACCTGCTCATGCTCACTTGCTCTCTTTTGCTCTCAAATAAACAAACAAAATCCCCCAAAAAATGTTTAAAACTTTTTAAAAATTAAAAAAAAAGAACAATAGTGATAAAAATAGCCATTCCCTTAAAGCCAGCTCTTCTGACCTGAAATCCCATGGTGTCATGAATAGTCCAAAGGAGTGGAGGTCTCTCCAAAAAGACCAGCCCTGCTGAGGAAGGCCTGGGCTAAGATTTAATTTTCCTTTAAAAAATAAAGATATGTGTCATTCCTCATATCTCAGCATCACAGAGAAGTGTGTACCCATCACACAGATAGTCTGTCCACCAAAAGTCATAAGCTGTATTTCTGCTTGCTTCTGTGAGGTCATCACTCAAGCTGTGAGTTTATGAAAGAATTACTCAGGTCTGATTCCTAGCTTCCTGGCATGAACTTGGGAAGTTCAAATCCACCGCAGCTCAGCACTGACACGCACGTGTCTTCGTGCATTTGGCATAAGGTGGGTCTAATTTACACACTGAAAAAAAGACTCAACCAGGACTGAACTTACTCTTAATACAAGTACAGAGTTATTTTTATTAGCAGATGAGAGCATCTCCCAAATCACTCTGTGGAACATGAATTCTGTAAAATGCACCAGAGTGGTCTTGGGCAAATGGTGTGAGAAACATCACACACTCTGGTCCCCTGGACCTGAGTGAGACTCACAGTGCAGTACCAACAGCTCTGAGAAAGTTTTCAGTGAGAAAAGGAGTGGGCATTTACTGTTTGGTCTGCCCAGTACCCCTCCCCCACTCTCATAACAACATTCTAGTTTACCTTTGGGGAAACACTCCTTCCCTCTCACTTGGCCCACCCCAAGCCTACATTTCATGCGGTCTTGTTTATTGCAACCATTCAGTGACCATGCTGCCTCACCTTCAACACACACACACAACACACACGTAAGATTGTTGGAGCGGAGACATATTCTTGACTTCCAGAGATTTTGCCCTCCCAATTTTCCCTTAATTTCTTTTTTTTTTTAAGATTTTATTTATTTATTTAACAGAGATCACAAGGAGGCAGAGAGGCAGGCAGAGAGAGAGGAAGGGTAGCAGGTTCCCTACAGAACAGAGAGCCCAATGCGGGACTCGATCCCAGGACCCTGAGATCATGACCTGAGCCGAAGGCAGAGGCTTTAACCCACTGAGCCACCCAGGCGCCCCTTCCCTTAATTTCTATGAACGATCTAGAACTACTCCCATTATTAGCCTATCTCGGTTTCTGTTGCTTGCCACCAATGAACTCTAGATGATGCCAGAGACCTATTTTCCACACACAAAAACATGAAGTTGGAAACTCACCTTACACCATATACAAAAATTAAGTCAAAATAGATCAAAGACCTCTAGAAGACTAGATCAAAGAAACTCTAGAAGGAAAGCCTTCCAGATCATTGGTTTCAGCAATGACTTCTTAGCTAGAAAACCAAAAGCATAAGCAATGAAAAGAAAAATTGGACTTCATCAAAGTTAAAAATGTTTGTGCAGCAGATGACACTATAAAGTGAGAAGGCGGCCCACAGATGGGGAGGAAGGGGGTGTTATGTCCGAGTTTTCACGTCTGAGAGACCACCAAGGAGCCAACACCAATGTAAACACACAAGAGTTTATTCAGCAAGCTTAAGCTTGGGCCCAAGTATACCTGACACAGCGGAGTAGGGACTTGGACCCCAAACCAGATTACAGTCAGAGTTTTTAAAGGCAGAGCAGGGGTGTCAGTAGGTGATTGGGCCACAATTACTAGCCCTATGTTCCTGTTTTTTCTTTTTTTCTTTCTGACATAATCTATTACAATGTCAAACCATGTTGTTCCTGTTTTTCCCTTTTTCATTCTGACATGATCTATTATAACGTCAAGCCATGTTATTCCTGACATGAGTCATTACAACAATAAGCCATCCTATTCCTGATTGATCATTGTGTTTGCTCCAGTCAGTCTGGAGCAAGGGGTCATTTACCAAGATGGCTGTACTTATGTCAAGGCTAGACTTGGGGTGGGTACAGTCTGTTTTTCTTGGCCTCCACATTTCCCCCTCTCAGAGGAACCTAAGGAAGGACCCAATCATGGGTCCTAGTTGGCCTCAGTAATAAGGTCCAGCGGTTGGTATTGTCTGAGTATCATGAGCTGAACTGTACTGACTTTGTCTTTGACAAAGGTAACTAATCTATTGATAATGCAGGGCCCAAAGGTAAGGAGGAGAAGGGGGATAATGAGGGTTACTTTTCACTCCCCGCACTGGTGTAAGAAGAGGGCATAGTATAAGTGACATTAGTGGGGTACGTGAGAGCGGCACAGTCTCAGCTTTAGGGGATTGTCCTGTCTAGCTGGCTCTTCCATTCTGGAACAAAGTCCTTGAGAACGGCATGTGGGTCAGCTGGCCAGACGTAGGTGCAGTGGACCCAGGGAGTAATCCTGTCGACCTTGAAAGCAGTGGGAGTGGTCAGGATCACAATGTAGGGTCCCTTCCAGCGAGGCTCTAAGTCTTCTACTTGGCAGCAGTGCATCCAAATCAAGTCTCCAGGTTGGTAAGGATGTGGTTCCAGCTCCATCTCCGTCTCAGTGTGGGCAGTTAGGATCCCTGCATGGGCTACGCAGACTGTAATGCCTGCAGTGACTGGAGTACAGACTGACCAGTCATTGTTAAGGAGGAGGGCCTGATACCCCATCACTCTGGCGTTTGTCATCCACCGGTCTGGTGGAGTCTGGAGAAGGCCCTCAATAACGTGAGTGGTGGTCAAGATGAGATTTTGACCCAAAGTCAATTTACTTGCATCCTTGACCAGGAGGGCCGGGGCAGCAATTACGTGGAGACAAGGGGGAACCCAGCCGCTACTGGATCTAGTTTCTTGCTAAGATAGGCTACTGGCTTCTGCCAAGGCCCCAGAGTCTGAGTCAAAACTCCTTTGGCCACCCCTGCCTCTTCATCCACATACAAGTGGAAGGGCTTGGTAACATCTAGGATGGCCAAAGCTGGAGCACTCAGTAAAGCTGTTTGTAATTTCAAAAATGCTCGTTATATCTGGGGCTAACTGACTGGCAAAAGTAAGATCGTCTAAATGAGCTATCGTGCAACTTCTCTGAGTTTACCTTAAGTTGTCTAGCTTAGGTAAACAAACATTTAAAAACACTCAAATTTAGAATTTAACACTCATAAAGGTGTGTTATTAAAACATAATTTTTCTCTCTAAAATAACCCTCATTTCCAGAGATAGCCAAATCGGGACTAATTTATTTGAAAAACAAGTCCAGTTTTACCAAACTTGGCCTAATTATTTACATAAGCTCAGCAAGAACAGTGAGTGTGATCCTATAGATCTTTTAGAATCTGCTTTGCTGGAACTTCTTATAAGGAATCTCTAGGTTGAACTTTTAGTAGCCTCTCCAGGCCAAAAGCCAAGCCACATACTTGCCATCAGACATGCCTGCAATACCTGTCGGATTTGGGCGAATTCCTCTCCCTGAGGTACCCAAAGTATCCTGAGGCTCTGCACCTACCAGGGAGTGACATTCTTTACTCACCTGGTGAGGCTGCTGGGAACTCTGTAAGCAAGGTATCAGGCCAACAGTTCCAAAGGGCTTTATGGCTCCAGGTTTCAAAAAGTCCACCTTAGTTCCTTAAAGCTGTCTGGTCATATCTGAGTCTTTTCAAATATGACGTTCCAGTCAAAGCCTTGGTAAAATAACCAGTATTTCCAATGGTGTCCTGTTACAAGGAGAACAGATTCTTATTGAACTTATGCAAATGACAGACTGCCACGGAAGAAAGAATACTTATTAAGACCTTTGGTTTCAGAGGGTTCAGATAGAGAGAAAAGTTGAATGCCTTGATTCATTTACAAATGAATACTTTTACATATCTGTAAGTTACAGATAACTTAAGAAAAAGTTTCCCTAGTCTGGAGGAGTAAACATTACAGAACCAGTAATGCTTAAAATAAGACAAAACATTAAGAGACACAACATTACAATCTTTCAGTTCATCTAGTTCCATGTTACTAATTCTGGTTTAGTCCGAATGCAGCTTTAAAACAATTACAAATGACAAAAACTCAGAATAGATATGGTTAAATTACCAGGTGATGACCCTATCAAAACATTAGAACTTTAGGAAATGTATAGAACCTCTAGAGTAGTTACAGCATTTACCCAAATGTAACCCAAGGTTTATCATTGGTTTAGCAGTACTCCCTGAGTTACTTAGCATATCAAGGAAAAGCCTTATGAGTCAAAGAGACCTCATTTACAACTCTGGGATGAAAGAGAAAAGAAAACCATTTACAGATCAATTAACTTAAGAAAACTTTGCCCTTTTAAACAGAGAGAAAACCAGCTTTTTTTTTTTTTAATACCAGTGTCTTTCCTTTTTTTCTTTTTTTTTTTAACATTTTATTTATTTATTTGACAGAGATCACAAGTAGGCAGAGAGGCAGGCAGAGAGAGAGAGAGGGGGAAGCAGGCTCCCTGAGGAGCAGAGAACCCGATACGGGGCTCGATCCCAGGACCCTGGGAATCATGACCTGAGCCGAAGGCAGAGCCTTTAACCCACTGAGCCACCCAGGTGCCCCTTTCCTTTTTATTCTTAAGCATAGTCTTAGATAGTGGGTTTACTGGGTTTCTCTCCCATCATGAATGATGGGAGAGAAGACAAAGGGAGGGGGATCTTTTAGATGCTGTCCTGCTCGCGTCCCTCATGGGAACCTAGGAGCGTCTTAGCTAAGGTCTGTTTGTATAAGCCCCGGACGAGGCTACTCTGTGGAGCAGATGACCATTATGCCATATGACACCCCACGAGACTCAGGGTGCAGCCCACTCAGACTCCGTAGCTGAAGTGGTGGAGCCCTGCAGACAGATTCACACAGTCAGGCACTCTTCAGATTCAAACAGGTTGGACACCACCCCTCTGGGTATCCCTGGCTAATGAAGGTGATCTGTCTCCCTTTCCATTCTTTACGAATAGGTCTGGCTCAGACAGTGGCCCCGGGGCTGCTTTTCTTTTTTTTTTAAACCTTCAACAAAATGCATTTCCATTCCTTAAATCTTTCTTACGTATCTCTTACTTTCCTACATACAGAGTTGCTTCCTTTATTTCCATCAGTCTTACAGTTAGCAGAATTTTGTACTTTTAGAAACACCTTAACCTCTAGTCAGTTATTAACCAATTGTGAACGGTTATAACAATTCTTTAGATGCCAATTTATGAATCAGTTAAGCACAAAACATGTTTACCAACAGATTTAAATATTCTTAGTTTCTTTGTCAAAAGCACAAACCTATGTTCGATAATCAATGACTTAGCATTTTGTCCTCTTTGGAAAAGACCTAGATGTCCAACAAATTCAATTCCATTTGTCTTCCAATCAAAACTTTAAACTTTCAGGTTACCAAAGACTTTGAAAGCTATCTCAGCAATTACCCATTAAAACTTTGAGACAGATAATTAACCATCAGTTTAGTCATCTCTTTGCTAACAGATTTTAACAAACAACATGAGCTTATTTGACCTTCAGTAGACTTTGAAGTTTCCTGTTTACTGCTGATAACTTAAAAGACATGTCTATCTTAATTAAACCAACAAACTTAACTTAGTTCCAATACTGATTTACGTTCCACCTGGGCCCACTCCACTTTGAATGTTTACCTGAGACGCAGGTGGGAAGGTCCGGAGTGGGGGGTGTTAGGTCCAGGGGCTGCTCTTCTTGCTCCTTGACAGTGAAGAGAGAAGGAGCCATGGTGCAGGAAGCACCAAGGATGGTCTAGAGGCCAGTTATGCAGGCCCCACGCACGCTGGTGCAGAAACAGAAGGGGGAGACAGAAGGAACAGTGCCGCCAGGAGGCCCAGAAAGGATTCCTGGTTTTAGAGGAGCAGACGCCATGTTTTCCCATCAGCAAGGGGGAAGGGGTTAGGCAGTCCATGTCGGGCCAGAGAAAACAGGGAATATTCCCGAAACAAACGGAGTTTCAGCAGCTGCTTGGGAATATTCCTTATGGTCTCTGTCTCAAGTTAGACCAACCCCAGTTGGCTCCAGTTATAGCCCTTAACACAAGAAATGAGTGAGGGAGAAGCCCCACATCTATTAGGAGGAACAGAAAGATGAAAGTCAGAGTCCCCTTACTCTCTGCTTGCCCCATTTCTTCAAACACAACAAACAACACAACAGATAACAAAAAGACAGGACAAAACAACCACAGACCCAGCGGCCCAACCGGGGCCATCCAACATTAAGGGATGGCCATTCAGACATGCAGAAAGTCCGAAACTTAACCTTTCGTTCATCCGTGCTCAGGTTATGAGCTGTTTCCCTAACGTCCGAGAAGCGGTCAATCATCAGAGACAGAAGAGTTGTCTGCGTCTGTCCCATCACGTCCTCAGTCCACAACAAGACAAATACACTTACGACAATTAACAAACACACACTCACAAAGACATAGGATCCAGTGCGGCCGCGAAGACAAAACTGGAAGGAAATTAAGCCCCGACTGCAACAGCAGCAGGGCGTCCAGGCAGGAGCAAAGGGATGTCTCCCAAGACCCCCGGTCGACAGCCCACCACGCGTCTGCTTGAGCCAATGTCGACTCCCGTACTCAGATTTGGAATTCCTACAGGTAAAAATGCAGATTGGAGCTCCCGGAAGTTATGCGCGCAAACGAGTGCACTCACCAGCCCACGTAAGATCCTCCGGGTTGGGGTCCTAAGAGTCTTCCAGATCTCGGTGGGACCTCCAAATGTTATGCCCAAGTTTTCACGTCTGAGAGACCACCAAGGAGCCAACACCGAAGTAAACACACGAGGGTTTATTCAGCAAGCTTAAGCTTGGGCCCAAGTATACCTGACACAGCGGAGTAGGAACTTGGACCCCAAACCAGATTACAGTCAGAGTTTTTAAAGGCAGAGCAGGGGGGCGCCTGGGTGGCTCAGTGGGTTAAAGCCTCTGCCTTCGGCTCAGGTCATGATCCCAGGGAGCCGTATTTGGCTCTCTGCTCAGCAGGGAACCTGCTTCCCTTCCTCTCTCTCTGCCTGCCTTTCTGCCTACTTGTGATCTCTGTCTTAAAAAAAATAAAAAAGTAAAAAAAAAAATAAAGGCAGAGCAGGGGTGTCAGTAGGTGATTGGGCCACGACTACTAGTCCTATGTTCCTGTTTTTTCTTTTTTTCTTTCTGACATAATCTATTACAATGTCAAACCACATTGTTCCTGTTTTTCCCTTTTTCTTTCTGACATTGTAAGGTTTTATAGGCGAGATAAACATGACACCAGGCAAGGTGGGCGCAAGGCAAGATTTATTAAAGGCATCTCCAGCGAAGTTTCAGGGCTCAGGAGAAGGGGAGCCAGGAAAGTCGCGCCAGGAGGAGGTGGGCACCCTTGGGCGAGGTTCCTCGACTCCGGAAAGGGGAGTGGGGGAAGTCACACTGGGAGGGAGTTGGCGGGGGTCTTTTATCGGGCCAAGGCAGGGCATGGGCTCACATCCAAATATGGTAGGGTATTTGGTGATTGGAGGGTATGGGGTGGGGGGTCCTGATACTTCTGTTTCCTGCATAGGTATCGGGTTACCTATGGAGACGTGACCTGGGCATACATCCTTTTGGCGGGAGAGTCAAGGGTTAAGGAAAGGGGGGGTAGGGGGCTGGAAGATGGAGGGCCCCGGTGGTCATTTCTGTTGTTTCTCCTGCACTCTCGGAGCCCGCTGACCCAACAGACATGATCTATTATAACGTCAAGCCATGTTATTCCTGACATGAGTCATTACAATGATAAGCCATCCTATTCCTGATTGATTATTGTGTTTGCTCCAGTCAGTCTTCCTGGAGCGAGGGGTCATTTACCAGTCCCGGAGACCTAAGATGGCTGCCGGGGCCAAGATGGCTGTACTTATGTCAAGGCTAGACTTGGGGTGGGTACAGCCTGTTTTTCTTGACCTCCACAGGGGCATGGCATGGCATTGCACATGTGGACAGGTGCTCAGCTGGAGAAAATGAAAAGATTCTGGGGATGGGTGGCGGTGATGGTCACACACCAATGTGAATATACTTCATGCCACCGAACTACACTTAAAAGTGTTTAGAATGGTAAATTTCACCTTGTGTTATTTTTCATCCCAATAAAAAGAGAAGCCTATTTCATTTCCTAGAAGCAAATTTCCCCTGGATGTATGTGGCCTAAAGTTCTCCCTTTCCCCAGAACTCATAAGACCACCACAGAAAGCAAAGGTCCCAGAGAACATAATTGGGGAAAGGTTGGCACGTCACAGTATGGCTGGACTTCCGAGGATAAAATCCCATGGTTGAGGAGGACAAGGGTGTCCCCTAACACAGGGAAGAAATAGTGGGCCAGTCGTCTAGGGAAGGAAGATGGCCTCATGTCAGGAAACTAGGATGGAGAAGGAAAGCTTTCAGCGGCAGGCCACAGAGGAGGCATCTGCTTCTCCAGGTCTTGAGATCAAGGTATCCGTGAGTCAGTTCCCAAGTGGGAGAACTTAGAAGAACCCTCTTTTGGAGGCAGGTACTGAAGGCTGGAAACAAAACAGCCAGGCAGAGGCCTGAGACAACACGCCCCAGCATGCACTCCCGGGACCAGGGCTACTTACCCCACCATTCTAGACTACTGTTTATGTGCAGAACTCAGGTTGCTTAACAAACTCAGAACTAAAAAAAAGGTTTTTGAAATTTTAGCCTGTTCTCAGCCGCTAAGTGGATCTCCTTTGGCAGGGAGTTAGGGCCCCCTTTTGCCCGGGGGATCCAGGCAGAATTACTCACCAGAATGGCACTGAGGCTGCCCAACGGAATGATGGTAATTTAGGATACCTTGGTAGAAGAGTCTCTTGTTAAATAGCCCCTCCCTCGCTCCAGGCTTCCTCCTAAAACTCATCTCTGAAGCTTCTGGGTTTTCAATTGAATAAAGAAAATAATAAAACACAGCTAAGAGCTTTGGAGCTTTCGTCACGGGCCCGCAACTGGACTTTGTGTGCATTTTCCCATTTCCTGTTAAACAAACAACAATTAAGAAGTAGATAAATTTTTAATTCATTTATTCCATTTCTTCATCCAGATGAAAAACCTAAGCCTACGGAAGATTAAGTTACTTGTCCAGTTTACCCAGCTGGGAATAGATGGAGCCAGGACTGAAACCCAGACAACTGGATTCCAGAACCCACCCTTTTCTCGCCCACTTCACCCCGTCTTTCCAGCCACTGGCGCACAGGGCTGCGCGTTCTGCCTCTTCCCGCTCATGCACAAAGGAGGTGGATTCTTTGCGTCCACTTCCGTCTTCTTTCTCACAAGCACAAGGACAATCAGAAGCACCCGTGAAACCCTCAAGTCCCATTTAGCTGTTGGATGGAGCACTTATCCACATAAAAGCAGGGGAACAGACAAGGACACGATCAACCCAATCTTTTTATGAGTCAAACGTCCTCATCTTCAACACCTAAGGTAGCATTTCTCATTGCCCAGTGTCTGTACAGAAAGTCTCAAAGACACGATTAAGGAAATCAAATTAACAGTTCTCTTCCTTTGCTGCCAGAAGAGATAGGATTGGCATTTTCCCAACCGCTAATGTTTTTTAACTGGGTTTATACATTCCAAGAGACAGTGATCAGGGCCAGTCCAATATATCAGCAAAGTAAGCGAGTGTCTGTAGGCTGGTATCCAAGAGGTAAGCCTGTGGGAGGGCAGTGAAAGACCCACCTACTTCAAAGACCTTTCCCCGTGCCGGTCACACTGTAATTCTCCCTCAAACATTGTCTAAGTAACTGATGGGCAAACAAGTCCTAATGCCACCTCATACGTGCACAACACTTTAGTAACCCTGTGGAGATTTGAATATTCTTGAGGATTAAAAATCCCTTTTACTTAGCACATTTTGTCTTCTTAAAAACCCTGTGAGGCTGGTATCACTTTTCTTATTTTATATGTGAGGATTTAAAGCACTAGTCATTAGCAAGGCCAGGGCTAGAACCCAAGCCTTTAACTCCAAGGCGTAGGAAGATATTTAGACTTACCAACACAATTCCTCTACACAATTCCTTCATCCACCAGAAGCCTGAGCCTAAGCCAAGTATGTTTTGATAGGTGTCCTGAGAAGAGCCAACTCTGGTTTGAAAAGACTAATCCAGCCTTAGCCCAGAACCCCAAAGACTAATAAAATGCTAATAAAGGCAGATGCCCCGGGGGAGGAGGACCTGCCTCTCTTTCTGTCTGCACCTGCCTTGACTCCCCATGCGGCCACTCAAGGCCTGCTATGCTGTGTGCCTCGTCCAGGACATGTGCGAAGCTCTGTTCCAATTTCTCTTGTGGTCTGTTTCTGAACTGCAGCTCCCTACCAGGCATCCTATACTCCACTTAACAAATGTTAACTTAAAAAGTGGTTACAATTAGCACCAGCATCCTTATCCACACTAACCTGGGCTGTGGCTCAGAGAATCAGTTCAAATGGGCCCCTCTTCCTGCGTGCGTTACTTAGCTCACTCGTGTTGCATATTCATGGCCATTCACATCCGGAAGACATCTGGAGGGCCTGGTTTCACTTATCCACCCCCCCCACCACCAGCCATACCCCTACCCCCCCTCACCCCCACCCCCAACCTAGGCTCAGAACTACTACTGCTCAGTCATCCCTCAGATAACCCAAGCCCCCCACGCTGCTATTTCCAAATCGTAGAACACATCCTGGCCGGTCACCAGCTCCATCTCATAATCAAATCGATGAATCACAAGGCGATTTCCTTTGGACTTTTTAAAATAGGATTTCCACTCCTACCTCATGGCCTTCTCTGGTCTGACGTTAACCAAAAAAAAAGAAAAAGAAAAAGAAATGACTGCTTTTAAGTACATCTGATGACGGTTTTTTTCAGCCCTGTAAAACCCGACTCACGGCGGGCGTTGCACTCCTCACAACCCTGTGCCTTACCCATTTTCTGCTATTTGCACACTTGCTCCTCATTTGTGTCTTTTGGTATGCCTGGTAAGGCAGCCTCGGTCAACGCTCCCGAGCGGGCTGTAATTCCCTCATCAGATTTTTATTTTCAAACCCCTGCCATCTGTACTATGAGTACTCCCTGCCTTTAAATGAGGCTGGAGTAAATGTGCACGTGTGTGTGTGTGTGTGTGTGTGTGTGTGCGCGCGCGCGCGCATGCGCGCGCACCTGTATGAACCTATCCACGTGCATCGTAGGTCTGGTTGCATACATTTGTATATACGGGTCTGTGTATGCATACGTATATAAGATTGCAAACGCCTCTCAAGAAAGCTCCTTCCAAAACTTTCAAATCTCCCACAAGGCAGCGGGATTTCTCCAAGTCAGACAGCTGTCCTCAGGCTTCTGGGTGATACCAGTAAGATATGGGGCACTTCTCACTCCTCCTTCATTTCCATGTTTCTAAAAGCTGACAGGGGTTAGCTTCTCTACTTCCATCCCAGTCGTTAAAAACAGCACAGCGGAAGACACAGGCACATTTTTTTCTGACTCAGTTGACTACAATCACGGCAAACTTAAGTGACAACTTGTCCTGAGTTTCAGAAACAACATGCACGTCTGTATTATTCCACGCCCTTGGCGGACACTACAGTCAGTAAGAGGCCAGACAGCTGCCCTGTTTTGGGGCATATACTGAAAAGTGGAGCAAGGTGAGTCTAGTGGATATTTGAAGTTCCTGTAATTGCAGTACTCTTTAACTGTGAGATTCCTCTTTCCCATCTTTGCCCCGTGAGTGCGTGCATACACACACACACACACACACACACCACGCACTCGCGTGCGCACGTGCGTGCCTCCATGCGCACACCCACGCAGAGCCACCTGCGCACCCAGCGGCAGTCCTGCGCTGAAAGCTTCCTGTCCCTGTTGGCGTACGTTTATCCCTAGCCTTATTGTAAGCAAAGCAGGTGTGCCACATTGCCTTCCTCATTTTCCCCCAAAGTTAGGCCAGACGAAGACTGAGGGTTTAGGGTCTCTTGCTCCGTGACTGTTTTCCAGACAGTTGCAAAGTCAGAAGCCGCGCCCTGACTCCAGTGTAATCTTACTCCTGCGTTAGCCCCAGTCAGCTGCCGTCCCCCGCCCCCCTCGCCTCCTCCTCCCTTTTCTCCGTGGCGTCTGCACCTCTGTCTGTCTGGTCGGCATCAGGCCTCGCTGCTCTGTGAGCCCTCCCCGCACAAAACCTGAACGCTGCCAGACGTGCGCTCTGGAAGCCCATCCGTGGATCTTCTGGAGGCTGCTTCTCCCCAGTCGCCGCGCCCTCCCTCTGCGCGCAACGCATTCCAGGGAGCACCGGGCTCCCTGTTGCGGTGGCTTCCTCGCCGAGCTCCTCACAGGGGCATCTCATGCCTTCTGGTTCCTGCCAGTCAGCTCTCCCCGGCCATGTCCCGAAACAGTGCCGCTTGGCCTGTCGCATCCTTGTTTGGAAACATTCAAGAGCCGGCATGGTCTTCTGAACCAAGCCAAGCTCTCGGTCTGGAAATCGACGT
Organism: Enhydra lutris kenyoni; assembly: GCF_002288905.1. Classification (NCBI taxonomy): domain Eukaryota; kingdom Metazoa; phylum Chordata; class Mammalia; order Carnivora; family Mustelidae; genus Enhydra; species Enhydra lutris. The sequence goes on along the minus strand of NW_019154098.1, from coordinate 42,788,657 downwards.
GTTCTGCACGGGCTGTCCATCTACGCTTGCAGATTGCTCACTTTGCACCTCCTGGACAGATGATAAATTAAGCGCCTTACATTTAATCCTCAAAATAATCCTTTGAGATGGGTATTATCCTTGTTTTCCAGATGAAGAAATTGAGGCTTACAGACGCTAAGTAAGTTGCCCTAAATAACCCAAAGGATTTTGTTTCCGAGGGCCGCCCAGCTTACCTTAAACTTGGTGGCTTTAAAAACAACAGAAATGAATTCTCATGCATTTCTGAAGGCTAAACATCTAAAATCATGATGTGGGCAGGGCCATACTCACTTGGAAGACATTAGGGGAGAATCCTTCCTTCCTTTTCTAGCTCCTGGTGGTCCCAGGCATTCCTTCATACTCATTGGCTTAGCTGTATCACTCCTGTCTCCACCCCACCTTCACACCTGCTTCTTCCCTGTGTGTCTTTTCTGTGTCCAAGTCTTTCTCTCTCTCTCCTTTGTGTGCTTATTGGATTGAGGACCCACCCTAAGTCCAGAAAGACTTCATCTTGATATCCTTAACTAATCACATTTTACCTGTGGAAATCTTGAATAGCCTTCAAGATGAAGCTCAATGCCACTTCCTCCAAGAAGACAGTCATGATTGTACCAGCCAAGCAAGGAATTCTTTCTCCCGCCCAAGCTCCAACTCCCTTACTTGACATGTCTCCAGCTACTTATCTTTTACAGCCTATTCTAGGTTTTTGTGCACTTGTCCCCCTTCATCACTGGGCCCACTTCCCACTAATATATCGCAACCCCCTTCTCACAGGAGTTCCATAGATTTAGCCAAGTGAACTCATAATCAACCGCCTCTCCCTGCATTGAAAAGATCATGTATTAGTGAGCAAAACTGGGGATGCTTAAAAACCAACTTTTCCCCCAATGTTCCCACTTCCCCCAAAACGGAATTTTTTAAAAATAGCCCAAATTACTTTCCCACAGTGTATCATTTTAATCATTTTTTCCTCAGTTGAATCTGATCTAATGGCAGTGAATCCAGCCCCTTCCAGATATAATCCTCCCATGTTTTTTCAGTTTCTTCCTACCGTCAATGCCACCTTCTTTAGCTTCTTGGGACGGCAAATAAACAATTTGGTGGGGCGGGGTGCTCTGAGGACCCGGATAATGTCTTAGTCATTATATTCCCAGCACCCAGTGGGGCTCAGGTGTCCAATACTGTTGAAGGATGAGAAAGGGAATGAAGGCATAAAGGCTTCATTAGAGTAGAAGTCCTCAGAGTTCTTGTGGGATGATAACCTTTGCAGGTCTCCACCATCCTCACCACAATCCTGCGAAGCTGGTGTCGTTGTTCTTCTCACCTCACAGATGGGAAACTGAGGCTGAGGGGATAAGGTATTTCCCTCTGGTCACACATCTAAGTGACGAAACCAGAGTGAAACCCATCTGACTCAAGAGCCGCAGCTCTTCCCCAGAAAGCCTCTCAGACTGGAATACACCCCAGATTGTCCTGCCGCGGGCTCAGACTGAGGGAGCCCCCGTGCGACAATCCTCCACAGGCCCTTGAGCTTGAGAGTCTCAGCAGCTGTTGACCATTTGGCTGGGAGGGTCCAAAACAAGTGAGTAGGATGGTTGAATGTAGGAGGACAACAGCGTCAATAAAGAATGTGTGTATTTAGGGGGTATGTGTGTGTGTGGTGGTATATATGTGGGATTCGGTGTGTGGTGTGGGATACATGTGCTGTGTTTGCTTCATGTGCATGTTTATGTGTGTGCCGTGTGGAGGAGTGTGTGTGGTATGTGGTACATGTGGGCTGTGGTGGGGGCGGGGTGGGGTCTGGGATGTGTGCTATGTGTGTGGTGCATGGTGTATGGTGGGGCTATGGCATTTTGTGGAGTGTGTGTGATCTGTGTGTGTGTGTGTGTGTGTGTGTGTGGTGGTGGTGGTGGTGGTGGTGGTGGTGGTTCCAGTAGATGAAAAGAGCTGTGTCCATGGGAAACAGTTTGGGATACTGAAAGATGTGAAGGACTCCGAATCACATCTGGACCCTACTCCAAGCCCAGACACATCTGAACTGGAACAAGCCACCTATCCCCCCGAACTTGTTTGTTTTAAAATGGCCTGTCAACTTCATGGGGCTGTTGGGAAAGTCTATTCAAGAAGAAACCGATAAAAGCCCAATATACACAAGGGACTGCATTGAAGAGTAGAGGGATAAAGGGAAAAGTAAGGGATTTTAAGGGAATGATTAAGGGAATGATTCCCTTCCATTTGGGGGAAGGCAGACATATAAAAGTGACTTATGCAGAATGGAAGACCTATGACAAAACAGATGTCTCTTGAGCTCTTCACGTTCGGCAGATTAAAAGATGTTCACCTCACAATCTTACAAGGTAGCTATTAGTAACAACCCCATTTTGCAGATGAGGAAAATGATGGTCATAAAGGTTTCGCCTTTGCTCCAAAGACACAAGGATGTTAAATGGCAGTGATGCTGCCTGTGACACCTGACTGTTCTCGCTTATCCTCTCCCTGTACTGCTTCCTCGAGCGATTCAAAGAGGGAGAGTGCACAGAGACGGGTACCTGGCCCTCAATTCGGAAAAAGGAGGAGAGCAAGCCAGGAGAACGAGCCAGCAGAACTGAGTTGTAAGGCTGTTGCTTTAGGCAATATTCAAGGTCCCATGGCTGTCACTATTAGTGTGTGTCTGATTACAAACTCAGAAACAGAGGGGAGGCCACGGAGGGTACACGCAGGGGCCACCGATGTGAAAGGGAGACATCGGGTCGTTCCACTCCAGCAACGGGTCACACGCCGCCACTGGTTAGATGTCAATGAGAATTTGGTTACAGCCTTGCCTGGCTAGATAGATCTCAGGCTGAAAATCACCAGTTTCCTCCCCCCCCCAATCTTTATAATTTCCTCTAATGCTTTAGTCAAGCTTAGGACCATGAGCCTTCATGGAGCAAAGGGCCATCTGTTAGGTCAGAAATTTGCCAAAGTAAAATATCAATCTGGCTTTTATTGTAACTTAGCATTTAGAGGACCCCAAATATTCTAAATGTATTAGCCAAAAATAACTGCATTATTGTGAATCATGGTTCCAAAGGACAGATGTCAGAGATAGTCTTTGAAACAAATAACAATGGGACTACCACCAATGAAAAGAAGATATAAAGTAACAGGTATGTTTCTGTAGAATGTGCTTGTGCTAAAAGCAAATGGAAGGAATCATAATCGTCTTATCTGGGGAGGAGAAACATTTAAGAATGTCTTTTTTTCCCAAAGATTTTATTTCTTTCATTATAAGACATATTGGTAAAAACTTGATTATTCTGAAAAAGATAGAAAATGGTAATAAAATGGACATTTTTCCTATTAAGAAATATGTTCATAAATATGCTTTATCAAATGTCAAAATGGTTATTATTTTGCAAAATAACAATAAATAGAGCAGAGCTGTGGGACACCAGGGTCAACCCAAAGTACTGGAAGTTTCACGTTTTGTGTTTTATAAAAATTCAGACCTTCAATTATATTTCAAAATTTGGCATTCTGCACTCGAAGTTATCAAAAACTCCGACTTTTAGAATATATTCATCATGGCCCAAGGCTTTAAAAACAATGAAACATAAAAGGTAGTTTGACCAAGTAGAATTTGATTTAAATAATTTTCCTCTAAACAAAAAACTGTAAGACACAGAAGCAAAGATATGATTTTTGATCCCCTACATGGTACCTGTATCGGTTCCCAATTGTACAAATTTCTGGATCCCCAACTGTGGGTAGGAAACAAAAACTGTTGGCTAAGCTTTAGTTTCCAGCAAGGTCCATCATTTCTTTTCACAGCTTGATGGAGCAATGACAGTCACGATTATGTTGAGCCCGGTTCTACAATCCTAGCTCCACAAATAGAAGGTACAGAGAAAGAAATCCTCCCTCCTTTGGATAAATCCTTTGACCACTATCCAGTATTTTGTCTATGGCCCACTGGCCTCAAATTCATGTATCGGAACACAGGATAGAATTTTAATAATGAAAAGTTCTTGTTCTGAGCTTCAATTCTCTACTATCCAGAGGAGAAAGGAAACACATGTGAACCCCAAACACATCCTCTAAGTCTTGGGTGTTCAAGTAGCAAGGTCAGGCTTTTCCTGTAAATAAATACTGGTTTTACAAAGACCTTCTGTTTCCCATGCATTATGTTGCTCTTGAGGCCAACCAGTTAATTCCCAGCTACAATGGGGGAAGCTGTATCTAATAACACTGAAGATGCAATCTAATATAGATTATCAGTCCCAATGGTGCTCTACGATGTCCATCAGGGGAACATCTGGGGTGACTCTGGGGGCCTAGAGCACAGAGAGGTCATGGCAGGATTTGGACTTGAGCTTGAAAGCCATATTCTTGTTGTTTTTGGCCACGATCTTGCCCCAGAAGCGCCGGGCTTTCCTGGGGATGCTCTCCCTCCTTTTCTGGTAAGCCAGCCGCCTCTCGTTCTTCTCCTTGCTGTCCCTCCGAAGGCGTACCTGCCGCACGATCCCCTCAAACAGCTCCTTCACATTGTGCTGGACGGCTGCTGAGGTCTCGATGAACTTGCAGTCGAACACCACAGCACACGCTCTCCCTTCTGGTGAGGAAAGGAGGGGAGAAGAGAGTCAGAGGAGCTCTGGGGTGCACGGCCACGCTGGAGGACCCCTGACCTGAAGCTGTCGCCAGGCAGCTATAGGCCAGTCGGACATGTGATGGTGACACACGTCCTCCTGGGGCAAAGAGCGAGGCAGGGTCACAGGAAGTTTCCCGCAAGCAGGAGAGGGGGGGCGTTAGGGCTGGTCCACCACAAAGGCCCTGTGTGGAGGTCCAATTCCATCAGATACAGTAATGCTAACTCTAACGGTGAAAACCAGAACCTCATTTATTGCACTTACGATGTTACTTGAAAAATACATTCTCCCTCCCAGAGAGAAAAAGACACTGAGGTGGGAGTGATCTTTTAAAAATGTGAGAGAGTGGGGCGCCTGGGTGGCTCAGTTGGTTAAGTGTCTGCCTTTGGCTCAGGTCATGACCCCGGGGTTCTGGGATAAAGCCCCGCATCTGGACCAGGGAGCCTGCTTCTCCCTCTCCCTCTGCTGCTGCTGTACCCGCCTGCTTGTGCTCCCTCTCAAATAAATAAATCTTTAAAAAAAAAAAAAGTGGGGAAGTTCACACAGCCTGTAAGCAGCAGAGGTGAATCCAGGCCTGCTTCATCCTCACACTCAGATTCTTAACACTTTCTACTGACTCGGTTTCCCAGAATTGACAAAGAATCCCACTATTTCACTTTGCTCCCTTAAAAAACAATGTTAAACCTCTAATGAGATATTTTGAAACACTGTTGGTGATTTCACAGATGTACAGTTAGAGCAAACTGTATAAACAGCTCTCCTGGGGCAGCCTCTATGTCAAACATTCCCTTGTGTTCACTGACCATGTATCCAAGTTTGGTTAGAAAAAGATGATCAGCATAGACAGTCGTCTCCTATGAGTAAGACATGCCCAAGCTAGTTGTATACATTAGGTCTGCATCACGTTGCTTTCCTCCTGAGTGGGGCCTGGCAATACAGTGTTTTATTTTTTACTGTTGTACCAAGAACCAAATCTGTATGAGGCCAATAAAATCTCAAGGACCCTGAAAGTACTTGGGGGCCCACCCAGCAAATAGGCGATATCCCAGAAGCATGAAAATGTCTATGTGACACCATCAGATTGATGCCTTCGCTGAAACTTAGGAAGCAAGAGGTAGGGGCAGGAGGCTCTTCCTGGGGTCTCCAGGAACCAGAGGCAGCCAGAGTAGAATTCTTATTCTCAATGAAACTCCCACCATTCCCCCACATCAGAGTTCCCATCTTTCTTACATAAAGACACTAACTACTTTTATTTCCCTGAACTCCTAAGAGTTCCCTAAAGAAAAGGACAAGGAGTAAAGGTTGGAGAGTGCCAGCAGATCTCTGAGCATGATCTTTTTGCCAAGGGAATGCCAGGGAGGGGAAACGGGAATCCAGCGAGCAGCCCAGACGGACAAGGGAGCGTCAGCACAGGGAAGATCTGCTGGGAATGCTGGGAGTCGTCTACACAAAACTCCACGGAGCATTTCAGGGAGTCCCTGGTTCCAGCTTCAGGAAAGAAGAAGAAAAGAGCGCCCAGGTGAAGGACAAGCAGGGGACCCAGAGAGGTCTCTGTGGTGCTCACTACCCCTCACCTGACACAGACACTTCCCGGCACCGCACCAGGTCACTTTTGTTGCCCACCAAAATGATAGGAATGTCCTCAGTCTGCCGGGCCCTGCGGAGCTGGATTCGCAGCTCGGATGCCTTCTCAAAGCTGGCTCGGTCTGTGATGGAGTAGACGATCAGGTAGGCGTCCCCAACTTGCATGCAGTGGTCCTGGAGCCATTCGTTCTCCCCCTGATAAAACGAAAAGAAACTCCCTGAGCTTGGGGCGCGGGGGAGTGGAGGCTGTTGGAGATGAAATGTCCTTCGCAAAGAAGCTCTATGTGTATCCAAAAGTGTTCACTGTCCGATTCCTCCTACAGCTGGAGTTGATAAATTATACAGTGACTCTGCCAAACCACATTTCCAATCTCTATCTAATCGACCAAAAACAAGCCCTCTCTGACTTCTAACAACTCCCTTTTGCCTTTCCCAACTGACGAAATTTCGAATCCTTCTGTGAGAAGAGGAGGGTCCTCAATCAATAGAAGGTCTAGCACAGAGGCTCAGAAGCCCCCAATCTTTAAAAACCAAATGCTGAAGACTAGTATTAAGAAGGTCAACTTAAAAAAAAAAAAAAAGAAGAAGAAGAAGGTCAACTTTAGGGGCACCTGGGTGGCTCAATGGGTTGAGCCTCTGCCTTTGGCTCAGGTCATGATCTTAGGGTCCTGGGATCGAGCCCCACATGGGGCTCTCTGCTCAGCGGGGAGCCTGCTTCCCCTTCTCTCTCTCTGCCTCTCTACTTGTGATCTCTGTCAAATAAATAAAATCTTAAAAAAAAAAAAGGAAGGTCAACTTCATATAATCTAGTTCTATATAGCTTTCAATGATTCTCCATCCTTGTTGGCACTTTCCCTAAAGCGGATGTAAGTTTTTGTCTTTTTTTTTAATTGAAGGGCAAATCACTGCGACTTGCTTATTATTCAGAGCTCATTCACGAATGACCTCTTCTTGAGAACAATCTCCTACTTCAGGGGAAAGAAAAAAAAGCTAATCAAGAAAATGAGCCCACCTCACCTAGAACACCAAAAAGGACAAGGTCACCCTTGCACCAGCCTGTTGGAAGGCAAGCCCTGAAGGAATTTACAGAGAGCTACGGGCTCTGCATACCTTATTTTCCCACATGTCAAGGAGTATAATGGTCGCGCTTTCCCCATCAACAATCAGCGTTCGCTCATAGGTATCTTCTGGAAAAGAAAGAACAGGGATATTGGAGTCAGAAAAATAAGCAACACATTTACATGAGCATCATTAGAAAATTATGCTACAAACTAAGCCTACTAAATATGCAATTAATTATGCAAATATGCAGATACTCACAAAGGCAAATTAGTATTTTTAAATCACCTTCGACAACGTTCTATGTACGCTCCTCCAGTACTTCCTGAGCAGAACACCTATGTCTTCTGAATGTGTCTCACTGAGCCACTTGAAGTGAAAGGCTTTCATTTTCACCATTCCTAGACTTTTGTTATAGGAAAACCATTTTCAAGGATAAACTCACTGAGAGCTTTTGACTCGGATTCAATGATGCCATGAGAAAACACTAACCACCCAGTGGAACCATAAGCCTCATTCATAAGCCTTATATGGAAATCCACTGTACCTTTCAGTGGGGTGTGACTACTGGACATTCACTGGCAATTTCAGGAGCTTTGGGCTCAGAGACATTTTTCCTGTTTTGAGACACGCAAGAAAAAAACCTTGAGTCTATCCCTGTCTTGGCTAAGGTTTTCTCCCTTAAAAAAAAAAAAAAAAACACAGTTCCGTAGTAATAAACAGTCTTATTTTTCCACTGTAAGTACAGCCTAAGTGTAGCCTCCAGCTCCACGTGGTAATGGAAACTTTCCTCCCTGCACTTGAGCACAGACTGAGTATAGGTGAAGGGTGAGTGGTCCGAAGGGCAAGAACAGCTCCAGCCCACAGAAATCAGTTGGGGGGTGGGTAGGGCTGGCTGAGTTACCCAGGATTTTGCAAGGGAGATTCCCATCAATTGCATACAAACAAGCGAGCCCATCCCCACTCTATTTTCACAGTGAGGTCTCCTGTTTTGAATTTCATCATTTGAAAATCATGATTTTCATAATGATTTTTTTTAAAGATTTTATTTATTTATTTGACAGAGAGAGAGATCACAAGCAGGCAGAGGCAGGCAGAGAGAGAGGAGGAAGCAGGCTCTCTGCTCAGCAGGGATAATGGGGCTCCATCCCAGGACCTGAGACCATGACCTGAGCCGAAAGCAGAGGCTTTAACCCACTAAGCTACCCAGGCACCTGATTTTTTTTTTTTTTTTACCTTTTTTCTTGCTGTTCCTTTTGCCTGAAATCTGTTCCCTGGAATATCCAAAAGTCTTGAGCCCATACCTCCTTCCAGGAGAAGTGCTCCCTCACCATCTACTTAAAATTACAATACATCTCCCCTACCAATATTTCTTACTCCCTTTCGATTTTTCTTTATCATACTTATAGGTACCTAACATGCAATCTGTTTAACTTATTTTATTATCTCCTCTCTCCCCCAGAATGTGAAGGCAGAGATCTGCATCTGTGCTGTTTACTGCTACACCCACCCCCCACCCCCAGGGCAGTGCTCAGCACTTCGGGTAGGCAAATCCTCATGGAGTGAATGGATGAATGAGAACTATAGCACTGGGGATATAAGCACAAGAAAACCTGATTAGAATCTGGATGCCATCCCTTTTTAAATATGTGGCTCTGGAACATTTAAGTGTTCTGGGTCTCAGTTTCTTCATCTGTGAAATGGGATTAATAACCATATTCATGCCTTAAGCTGGCATGACAATTACCTCTGTTAATTAAGCCTGGGCCCAAAGTAGAAAGGCAATAAATATTAGCTGTTGCCATCACTTGTTCCCATGGAGGAAGGTGGTTCTTGCCATACTTGGCGTTTCCTACTATAGCTAAAACCTAGCTTAAAAGCACCACAGTGGAGAAACTGGAGCATTTCTTGTTTTATAGGAGTAAGGGTCTTATTAAAAGTAAAGCTCCTGGTTTAAATGTTTCTTCATCTAGGAAATGGAAAACAGGGGAGGGAAAGGAAGGAAAACAGACAAATGAGAAGAAAGTTAATGAGGGATGGGATGGCTCTGTCTGTCAGTCTCCTTGCCTCCACAAGGTATCATTCTAATCAATGGTAATGGTGACCCACTGGGGGATTCAGTCTGTTAAGCCCATCCTGTCTGCCATCCACAGTGGGATCACAGTGGGATGCACAATCTGGCTTCCTGCGGTGCAGGGCCTCATGACTCAACAGGCGTATTTATACAGCCAAATGGAACCCGTCAGAGCCTGAGCAGCAGAGAGGGGGGCCGGCTGACTGCTCCTTGCTACCTTGGACTTATCTTTTCTCTCAGTCTTCCCTGTGCCCAGGAAATCCAAAACAGCACTTTTCTCTGTCCTCAGCCTACCACCTCCCACCCAAAAGCAGGTACAAGGGACTCACCTGGGCCCCCCGCAGTTCAAAGAGACGCATACTACATTGTAATAGCTAGGGGAAAAGCAAACCCAAACTTTCCCTTGGTTTGAGAGATATCAGAACATCAGCCTAAAGAAAAAGTGGATTACGGATTACACCTTAAAAAGTAGATGCCTAACTGCTTTGCTGCTCTGGAAGATTCCTGGACCCACCCCTGCCTGAAAATCACTGTGCAGCAAACCCACCAGTCTGAGACAATAGATCTCCACCCTGCTTCCCTGGGTAGGCCCCACACCCAGGTTTATATAGTGCCTCTGGCTCCGCCCCCCATACAGATTCTTCAGACACTCAAAGCATCCTGCTTCCTGGCCCTCTGCTAACCAGGAAAGGGCCCTGCCTACACCCTAGAAGCTCTAGTTTCTCTTCCTCCCCTTGTCACTCACTTTTAACCTTCTCAAGGGCTAATCAGGTGGGGAGAGGGGAAATAAAAGGGTACGATTCCTAGAAGAGTCCACTGCAATTTGCCCTGGGTTGAGATGTGTGGGGAAAGGGTTGAGGATGATTGGCCTGTAGAGCTTTTCAGTATCCTGGGTCTGAGGAAGACCTCATTTCTCCGGTGCTCTCGATGACATCTGGGGGTGCACCTGCACACTGTGTGTAACAGGAGAGATCATCCTGAGGGGGTGGGACAGAGCTTCAATGACTGAGTGACCGTCGCTATCCTCCCTTGATTAGCACACCTTAACCTGTCTTTCATTTGACCCCCATTGACCTCCACCTTCAGTCCAAGATTGGTTCAAACGCTGTGTGGAACCTGCAGGGGTGTTCTCTCTCACGCTGGAATGGGCTCCTGCAGGATCTTGAAAGCTCTGAGGTTCCAACATCCCTCTCCCCCAAAACTCTCAAATGCTCTCAGCTTTCCTAGTCCAGGAGACGCCAAGGAGTCCTGAAGGAACACCTGCTCTAGGAACACCGTCCTCGCCTCCTGCGGCATCTCACGGGGCCCTGGCCAAGACGAGGAGGAGAGTGGATGGGGCTACAAGCAACCGAAGTGCCGGTTTGGAAAGATTAAGTCCAGGGAAAGGAAATGGTAGATTCAGAATCGGCTCTAACGTTCAACCCATACTTCTTACATGCCCGGCACAGGGCCACAGGCTTAGTATATGTTCTCTCCTTGATTCCTCTGACGTCCTGTGAAGCAGGGATTGTCCCTGTTTCACTAATGCGGAAGTCTGAGGAGGGTCAGTCCCTTGTGCAAGAGCGCTCAGCTACATCTGGGTCAAAGCGGGGCTCTGAACCCACACTGACAGAGCAGAGTCCAGCGCTCCCTCCAGACTCTCTGTGTACAGGTGCTGTCCCTTCCCACCCACCTTAGGGCTTCCAAACCCCAGCCGTCCTTAGGGTCCAGCTCAGAGACCACCTCTTCCATGAACCCCTTCCTGATTTCTACAGCCAGAAGTAACCTGTTCTCCTCTGATTTCTCACAGCACTGTCCTCGTACCTCTTTCAAGACACTCATCACACCCGATCTTGATGTACAGTTGGGGTGGATCTATCTCTATGGCACATACTGTAGGCATCTCCAAGGAGAAGCCCTAGGCCTCTTTTCACATCCCCGTTGTGACTCACCAAATTCCATGGTATATATCCAGTAACTATTCAGGAATGAATGAAGGGATGAATAAATGAATGGCATTAAATGTGTAGAGAGAGTCATAAGATTATTGCAATATAGCTGTAACAACATCCATCTTTATTTGAAGAAATTCTGATGAGAATATATTGTAAAGAGGAATTTTTTTTATGGTTAATGTTGAAAAAAGAACAATGTGGGGGCATGCCTTGGAAAACCTTCTTCTTTGGAAACATGAAGCCACTAGTGATCCCAACAGCTACCTACAGATAAGAGATGTAATCCTAGACAGTATAAATTACTCAAAATTAAAATTAAATAACTCAAAATAAAAATTACTCAAAAAGGACACATCAGAAAGGATTGGTCAACGGAGAAGCTTCTTGCAGAAGATTCTCTGTTTGAGGAGATAAGGAAAGGATTCTCCGTCTCCCTCCCCACATTAAACGAAGAGCCCTCCCAAATATTAAGGCTGCCTTCCCAAATTCCAGGTATGAGTCAGTCTTCTCAACACTCAGTGCCAACGGGGATACCACTCTCCAGTTAAGAACCACTCCACTCTAATGGACCAACATTTCTGAAAGTCTGCCACCCACTAACTTTTTCAAGACCTCCTTCAAGAGACAAACAAAACTCCTGATTGATCTCTTCCTTCTATCAATTTCCCCAAACACTTTACTGTTACTTCTTAAGGTATTCATCAATTTCACCCTGCTCTGAATTACAGCCACTGACCCTTCACTGCTTCATGAGAGGGGATACTGCCTCCTAAGCATCACTGGGAACCCCAGAGCCTCACACAGAGCCAGGCTTGTGCCTGATACTAACAGCATGTGGACACTAAACCCAGGAGCCACTGGGCACAGTGAATGCACACACCAGGTCTGACTCCCAGCCATACCATGGGCTGGTTCTATCACCCTGGGGAAGTTACGTGATGTCATAAGCCTCCATTTTTTTTGCTTGTAATATAGGGATATTAATACAAAATTGGTTCAATCTTTGTGTTATCAGTAAAAACTAAGCAGAAGTACTCAGTAGAGTGTCTGGCACATAGCAGGTTCCCTGTCAATGGCAGTAGAAGACCACCACCAAACTAAGATAAAGTCCTGAGCTCTAATTCCAGCTACCCCACTGATTCTAGGTAAGCCACTTGGTATCCCTGGGACTCAGTTTACCCCTATGAGTACAGGAATTTTGTAAGTACCCAAATAAACAGTAGCAGACATAAGGTACCCAAAAAGCACCTCTTCTGTTGCAAATGTGCATTCTAGATATCCATCCTCCCTCCCCTTCTCCTATACTGACAGTCACCCACCAGCCTGTACAGAGAAAGAAAATCAGCCTTCCGATATGGACCCTATTTCTCCTTGACTCTCATTTAGCTATGGTCCCGGAGAGTCCAGAGTGAGGAGAGAAATCAATGTCCTATCAGTGAGTCATCATTTACCATCAGTTCAGAAGCTGCCATGTGAGGCAGTCAACTCCCTGGCCCTGGAGACAATCAAGAAGAAATGGTCAGCTGGAAAGGGCTGACAGGAGGGAGGAAGGAGCAGGACTCCGGTGTGTCAAGCAGAGGGCAGAACCAGCTCATCACTAAGGCAGCTCCTTACCCTGGGAGTCTGTGATTCAGCTGTGGGTTGCAAGTGGGAATACAGACAGACCATGCCATCGGGCAAGCACTGGAAGGTTCTTCCCTTATGTGTATAGCTGCAGATAAGGACCTGCAGCTCCCCTAGTCATGTATACTAAGACGGAAGCTTTGGCCGAAAACCGCTGTATGAATACCATTGATGATCAATTAGGATCCTCATATCATGTTCCAGAATACAGTACCAGGCTTTACATGTATTTGAGGAACATGTGCATCTTTGTAACTACATCACTTCAAATCCATTTTTGGAAATAGGCGAGTCTTAAACAGTAAATATTTTAAGTGACATTGTACATGGAAAATTATCTTGAAAACCTGTAAGACTCTACAAACATATGTATCACCATTGTTATACTTAACGTTTTTAAAATATTGGACTATTTCAAAATATAAACTATATGCTCAAAAGACTCTAATAATTGTGGAAGCTGGTGAATCCACCCTAATAGTTTTTCAAATCAGTTTGGTTTTAGGTACAACCGTGAAAAAAAGCTGTGCTTACACTGAGCTCTTGTAAAGTCCAGCTCAGAGTTGGCAAAAGCCAGAGGTGGGAGCCTGACCCTCTGACTCTGCCTCTTTATCAGTCTACCCCCCAAGTCCCTGCAGGGCTGGAATCTAAGAAATTCCCTTTCTGGCCCAGGTTCCATCACCAAGCACTTTCTTTTTCTCCTCCTGAGGATCCATGCCAGGGTTTTGCTGGGCCCTCAGCTTCCCAAGCCAGTGCCAAGGACGCATAATTGCCATTCCCAACTCTGCAGATGAACGACACACCCTCACGCTCTTTGGACCCACCCCCTTACTCTTTGGGACTGGACCACTGCTGATGGACAGAAGCCTGCTGGGGCTGCGCCACCTACCTCCCAGCACCTCGCAGTCGCTGTCCATGCTGTCATGTATACCTGCAAAGATGTTGGCCAGAGTGGACTTGCCCACCCCCTGCTCCCCTATGAGTACCACCCGGTAGTAGGTGTTCCCCGATTCGGAGGAGATGACTGAGTCTGTGGAGTCAGAGGACCAGCTCCGGCGGCAGTGGTCCTCGGGGGCAGCAGAGTGATGGCTGCGCTGGCTGTACTGGTGGGGCTCTTTCTGGACCATCAGATGCCTGCCGTCCGCCGGGATGCTCCAGCGTTGCTGCTGCGGCTGCATGCCCACAGTGCCTTGGCGCATGGTGACATTATTCAGAGTCATGGTTGGGTCCTGGAGAGCAAAGCAGCCAAGAGGTAAGCATTAGTAAGCGGGAGCGAGAGCTCGGGGTGGGGGGGCTCATCCACACAGTCAGCCATCAGCGATATCTCAGTAGATGGGGTGAGACCCAAGTAACCCTGATACAGGAACCCCAACGAAACCATCCCCAAATCCAAGAGGCTTTCAGCTAGTAGCCAGTTCCAAGGCAGACTGTCATTGGCAAAAAGAAAAAAGTACCATAAACATCATCCACTGCCCTCTGGCTTCCTCCATCTTCAAGGAAGCCTTCAGGAAGCCCACTCAGCACTGATACAGAGGCAGCCCGAAGAACCAGCAGCCTCCGGAGATGGCTTGAAAAGCAACAAGTTAATGGAGCTGGGGACCAGCTGGCCAGGTTAGCTGCTCTTGTCTAAACATGGCTCTTAATTGCACCAGCATCCAGTGGGCTTTAGTGCCTGGATGGGAAACACGTGGCAATGACATCACTCCCTCTGGCTGCCCTGGACAAGCACTTATTGGAACTTCCATGTTTAGTAAAGTCACCCTGATGCTCTCCAGCTGCCTGAATAAGCTATTATTTGGGGGCAAAAAAGAATTCCTGTTTATGCCTCAGTTCTGCCCTCTTGCCCACAGACATCATGTTTCAAAAATCCCAACCCCAAGCCCTGTTGTTCCTGCAGGGAAATGACCGGCTCACAGTTCTGACCTATCAAACTGGCAGAGAAAATGCTTCACTCTCATTAAACCACATCCCCTCTAAGAGTTCTTCAATTCAACTCAGATTCCCACCTTCCTGAGGAAAATCAGAAAGCCAAAGACCCTCCTCAAAGGCATTAACAACTTTCCCACAACTTTCCCTTTTGCAAGCCTCCATCCCCCTGCACGGAGGTTTGTACTCTGCGGCTACAAGATAAAGTAGAAGCCTTCTCATTTCTAACAAGGGAGATCATTCGTGAGAGTGAGAAACGCAGACTCCCCTCCCCAGACTCACACCCACACCACACCCCAGCATGCCGGCCACTAACGGTAATGACCAGCCGGTTTCTGGATCTCATTAAGCCGTGCCTCAGTTGGCCGGCAGGCACTCAAACAACAAAAAGCATGACGTATCCGTGAGGGCTGCCCTCTGACCGCACAGTCCGCAGGAGGAGGTGACCCTCCTACTGACCTGAACTACGGAACCTGATGACAATTGGCATCCTTTGCACCTTAAACTCTGGCCCCCGCCCCCCAGCCAGAAGACCACAGCGCAGACCACAAGTTACAGGAGCTCTTTCGACAACTTAGAAAGTTCTGCTGGCGGGGAACGCCCACTGCCCCCGGCGTCGGGAGGACCCTCCCTCCCCAAACCGCCCGCTTACTTGGCTCTGCAGGGTGGGCGCCCGCGAGTCCGCGGTGGCTGCGTGCGTGCGCGCTGCGATGCCGGGCCGCCGAGCGCCGGGTGCTTGCGCCGTGCCCGCTGTCCGTGCCGCCGCCCGCAGCCGCCGCGGCCCCGCGCTTTATAGCGCGCCCGCGGGCCCGCGCCGGGGCTTTTCCGTGACGTCAGCGCCCCCGCCAGGAGGGGGCGGATCTGCAGCAAACGGACGCGCCGCCGCTTCGCCAAAACGGTTACTCATGTGACCCCTCTCCCCCTTTTGAAAAATAACGACCGTTCCATCCCGGGCTCCTTCATTTTGCTTTTATTTTCACTAGGTGGGTTCAAGAAGCTGGAAAAATACACGCAGCGCCACTTAATCGCGCTTCCCCGCAGAGCGCTGGCGAGCTGTCGGGACTCAGGATGGAGCAAGAGGCAGGCTGGAGTTGGGACCCCGGCTTTGCCAGAAAAACGGATCCGTAGGGCGCGCGCGGAGTCTTTGGCCTCTCGGAGGGGGCCGCAGCCACCTTGTGGGGCCAGGGCTTGTGTTAGCCGCATCTGCTGCCCCGAAAGCTGCCTTTTCCTGCCTCCTGTCACCCTCTCTCTGGAGGACGAGGGAGGAGAGCCCCGTACCGCTTCATTTCCCTTCTCTGGCACGGACCCACAGAGAAGGGGCTGAAGAGAGGTGACGAAAGGGGACGAGACCTTGAAAAGGGCAGTTCTGAAAACCAACTTAATGAGGGGATCCAAGCAGACTGTGCTAAATGCTGCTGGCCCTGCTGTGGGCCAGGATGCCGAGGCTCCTCAGTCAGGGGATTTAATCACCGTTCCAGTCGGCAGCATCTCTGGCCCTGGCACGGGGCGCGGAGCCAATGCCTCCCAGCCGTGGGGGGAGGAGCCCTGAGCCAGACACAGGTGCCGCGTTCCCCTACCCCACCCTACCCTACCCCGAGACTCCTGTGAATAAAGGGTACGGGATAAATAGTAACTACTACTACCACCATTTACTAAGTACCTCTGAGTACCTATACTGAATAGGTACTGTTAGGCCTCCGCAGTACTCAATCCCACAATTCTGCAAGGTAGATATATTGCTACCCCCATTCTATGGAGAAAAATGAAAAATGACACTTGGCCAAAAGAGCTTGCCCAAGGTCATGCAGCGGTGTAAGTGGCAAAATCAGGATTACCTGGTTTGCCTGGCTCTTTGCACTGCACCACCAGCTGAAGGGTTTCAGTGACCTCTTTCTGGGGACGTGGGCATTTCCCAGACGCTGTGTTTGGAGATGCCACTGACCTTTCCAACATGCCCATCCACTTTTCCAGCCAGCTTCATCTCTGGGTTGGCTGGTGGCTCCAGGAAGCAGCCAAAGGCCCTAGCATCTATTTGAGTGGCTGGCCTCTGCTGTGATTATAGTCCATATTCTCTGTTATCCTGCATGCAGTTATCTGCTTTGGGGATTATCCAAGTGACCAGCTGCTGAGACTTGCCAGGCCCCAAGCTGGCAAAGGTGGGATCCACAGAGTAATAAAAATTTAGAGCTCATTTAGTCCTAGTTGCCTTGGCCCCAGTACCCTACTTTCTACATAAGGAAGTTGAGATCGAGAGGGATGACTACCACTCAGTTGGTAGTAACTAGAGCTGGAACTAGAACCTGGGAATCACAATGTCCTGGATGGTGCCCTTCATTAGCATTGAGTTTTCCGTCTGGATTTAAGCAGGAGAGGATGGCCACAGATGTGGGGAAAGGAGAAAATTGGGCAGGAGGTGGGGGTCTTGTCTGGGGGAGGGAAAGAGATCATCCAAGAGTATGTAGCTGACTCCGTATTAAAACACCTGTAATTCATGAGTTACCTGCATTTCAGAATTTACCATGCTTTTTTTTTTTTTTTAACCATATTGAAACTCCTACTGTCAACTGGTCTCAAGAGAAACATTATGTGGCTAAAAACTAAGTCAGAGTCTGTAAGCATGTCATACATCATCTCAGTGCAAATTTTGCCACTGATAAGAACCTAATTCTTCACATTAACAAGAACCTGATTCTATGCCTAGGCACTATCTACTATGAACTGTTTTTTACTGGTGTAAGTGAGGCACACCAAAGAAAACAACTTCTAAAGATTGGTGGGGCCTGGGGAGAGGGTGCTTTCAGGACACTATTGATTGGGTAAGTACAGCAATGTTGCGTTTGAATAAAATAATCTGCCTTCTTAAATTTTCTGTTCCACAAAAAGTCAGATGGGAAAACAACTACTTAGCAAAAGTTTCAACTGAATGTCAGTTAAGTTGGAGTATCTGCACAAAAATCACAGTTACACCTCACAAAAAGCACATTTGAGAGCCAAATCTTAGCCAGCAGAATCTCAGCTACGTTGTCCAGAATTCCAGCTCACTGGGACCATCTGAGGGTATGGAACCGGAGAGAAAAAAGGTAGAATCAGGGCATTTGAACAAGTGGCAAGTTCTGAAGAGGAAAATATTGGCATAATGTTGTAGTTTCTTGTTCTATGAATTATTCCCTCCATATTCCCTCTGGCAGCATTAGAAGGCGACCTTGGGTTCTAACTAACATGAAGATGAGTATCATAGAAGGCAGAACTCAAAAAAAAAAAATAACTAACATTTACTGAATACCCATGACTTATCTTTGTTAACCCTCATCACCACTGCACTTCTCCATGTTTGATGGGTGAAGATGATGAGGAAAGAGGTGAAATCACCTGGCCAAGTTCACAGTTAGTAGGCAGCAGAGCTGCGCTGTCTGGAGCCACGATCTCAACCTGTTCTACTCAGAGGAGGGAATACACTTCAGCCCCAGTCCCATGTGGGCACCTCAGACCATGCCCTCCCCCTAACTCCTCTCAAAAGAGTAGTTTTTATATGATTGGTCAAAGCCCATGAATTTCACTGGGCCACATTTTACTAATAGGGTTTCTTCCTCTCTGTTCTTTGGGCCCCATGCACTGGATTAGAACATGAACTTGGGGTTCTTTTAAGGCCTTGACTACTTCTCTGTCACTGTCACTCTTTCTCTCAGAACATAGACCTGAGCAACCAAGTCCCATGATTTCAAAAAGGGATGAGAGCAGGTAGAGAGGGATGGGGAAGGAGTAGAACCTTTGACAAGGGCTGTGGGTTGGGGCATCAGGGACCCACACTGCCATTAAATATGATATTACTTTGAATCTCATCCCCTGAAAACTATGAGGGAGGCGAAATGATGGGTGGACCCAAGATCTGTACATCCCTCAGTCGGTAACACGACCCTAAAAGCAAGAGAATCACTTAGCCTTGACCATACTATACTGCCTCAAAGACACTGGACACCTAATGCAACCAAGGGATGTCTACCCACACCAACAAGTCATGCTACTCAGTGGCAAAGGGGACACCATCCGTAGGCTCTCCCTTTTCCACCAGCAAAAGGTAGACTGCAGACTGGGCATTGAGGAGGTGATAAATGGGTTTTTTAATTGCTTTTTAAATATACTGTATTTCGTTGCCTTTAGGCAAGGCATGTTTTCCAATTCTCCATAGTCCTCATTAACCCCTACCATATTCTACCCCAGCCAACTTCCCTCATTTGATTATACACCTGGCCCCAAGGGAATCTGACTTTGTAAGGCCTGCAAGAGCTGTAACAAACAACAAGGAGGGGATTCAGCAGCAGAAAAGCCAGTTCAACCCCAGGCCTTTCTTCCTAGGCATACAGATGCTGGGGATATCACCAGACCCCAGAGACCTCGACTTCTGTCTTTCTGGAGAGCTACTGAGTGTGGAAGTGCTTTGTCAACCACAGAGCACCATGTCAATGCCAGTGATTATGATTATGACGCAGGAACCAAAGATTGGAGCTGGGCCACCTGCCCTCGGCTTTGCAGCCTCTTAAGGCTCAAGTTAAATTAATCTAGCAGAATTCAGGACACATGAGGCACAAGGAGGAAGGGCGGGAAATGTACTCACATTGATGTTACTAGGAAAAAATAATTAGCAAGGAGAATGCTATGGTTAAGCTCTCTGGAAACAAACAAGGAGATGGGGTCAAATACTCAGCTCACATAATAGGTCTCCACCAGCCACAAAAGCACTCGGGAGGAGCTGGGTGGGAGGCAATGTGCAAAGCGTCTGAGCACAAAAAGAACCACCCACCCCCTCCGGGAAGTCTAAAGAAGGAAAGAATTACTATATGGAAAATCATTGCTTTATAGAGGGGGGGAAAGGCTCCAATTGCAAAATCAAGAGAGCCCTGATTAAGAGAAAATAAAGACTGAAGAAAAGATGGCTAAGAATAACCTCTCAACACCCAGCGGCCCATGGGATCCAGATGGACACTCCTTCCAGCTGCATCCTCTGTCGCTGGCCCCAGCGCCTCATCGAACCCCTGCTGAGCAGATTCAATTTTCCATTGAAAAATTCTTAGCTTTCACCCTTCCTCCACCATTCGCTCAGCCTCAGCCTGGCCTTACCACTCTAGTGGCAGAGCTTGCTAAGCCTTCCTTCTAAAATCCTGCTGGCTGAGTAAGGAAATGCAGAGTGTATCTCAGAAAGCCAAGAGGAGGCTCCTGTTCTCTGCCCAGCTTCCTCCATCCATCCATCCATCCATTCATTCATTCATTCAACAATAAATAACTACTGATCTTCTACCTTATGCCAAGACCTGTTCTAAGGGCTAGGAATAGGTATTTACAGCTCAAGGGAACTTAAGTACCAGTGGGAGAAATAATAAAATATCACCATATAATTCATTCATTCATTCTCAGAGCTTTCCGCTCGTTAGCCTCAGTTTTCTCATCCATAAAAAGGAATGATAACCCTGGAACAGATGTGTAAAGTAGGGGTCAAGCACATACCCAGTCAGAAGTCTGACAGTGCCAGTGTTGATGAAAACGTAAGGGAGGTCCTTTTGACTTACTGGTGGGCGTGTAAGTTGGTACTACCCTTTGCAACCTAGCAATTCTACTTGTAATTGTGCATCTTCTATACTATACAAGGAGATGGACACAAGGATGCCCATCAAATAGTTGTCTGTAAAAGCAATCACCTAATGATCATTGATGAAAAAACACATGGTGGCATATTTATACGATGAGGTAGTATGCAGCAGTGCAAATGAATGACTTAGAGCTACTTGTATCAACACAGATAAATATCAGGATCATAACAGTAATTTGAAACAGCAAGCTGCAGTGTACCTACAGGGCAATGATTTATATAACTTTTATTTATACATATATTTATTTATTTAGAAAATTTTATAATTAACTCCTCTAATATTTTATAGTTAAATACACTTAGTAAAAGTATACAAGCATGAATGAGAAAAATACACACCAACTTCAGAATAAATATTACCTCTGAGAAAGAGGGGAATGACAGTTAGATGGACAGTAGACTTCTCAAAACCACCAAGAAGCCAATAGGCAGTTACTTGTAAGATCAAAGTGCTTAGCGAAAAAAAACTGTCACCCTGGAATTTTATGTTGACCTTAACTGTCATTCAACAGTGTTAGTTAAATACATACTGAGAAATTATTATTACAAGCAATATCCCAGTCTCAGGGACACAGAGTTACATAAGACCACATTCCTGTCCTCAAAAAGCATAAAGTCTGGTGTTCCTTTCCTCAGCAACTACCAAATCCACCAAGGGATCTTCCAAGAGTTGCCCAAAGTAATCTGGTTTCCCAACCAACACAATGTTTTCTCTGGAGTTCCTTTCTCCCAGCAACAGAAAAATCACTGAATTTATTTAGCCCAAGGACTCAAAACCAGCTGAAGGCAAAGGCATTGATTTAATCAGTTATAGTAACACAAGAATTCTTTAATGATAGACTTAAAAAGGCCAGAAGAATGAAGAGTTGGGTGGAGGACATGCTCAGTTAACACCTTTCATATGTGTGTATAAGTATTCCCATTTTCCCGCTTTGTTTTCCTAATTGCACATTTTCCTGATTCCCTATGATCTTTAACAATTGGATGGTTTCTCCAACACTTAGAAGGCAGCAAGACATTTCGGCTTTGGTAGAAAGCATTGAACTTACCCCTCCAGTGAATATCATCCAGATTTTTTCTTAATGAATTAAGCCCTTAATTGATGAAAATTTATAAATCTAAGTTACTCTTATTTTTTTAAAGATTCCTTCAAAACCGATTTTAAAATATGACAAAAATCTTTGACTAACAAACATATGCTCTGTTCTCTAAATAAGCAAGTTGTGTTATTTTTTACCAGCACGTGCCTTTATTGGAGGTGTGAAGCCAATAATGACACAATGTAACACTGGCCAGCCTGACACTCATTACCTAATTTAATCTTCACAGCAACTCTGTAAAGTACAGAGTTATTCCCATTTTACAGATATAGGAACTGAGATTGGGGAAAAGGTCTTACAGCTTGGAACTAGCAGATACAATCTGTCTGAATCTCATCCACCACTCTGGCCTCTGATTCTCCACAGCTCCTAAGGACAGATCCTGGCATTGCTCTATTCCCTGGCGGTGGCCGGAAGTGTGTGAACAGAATTGGATAATGTCACATCTACAGGTACAGAAGTATCCGTTTCACGAGAGTGGGAGCTGTTCAAAGATGGGAGAATATCATGTCCACCTATGCACCCCAGCTCCTACGAGTAAACCTGGCACACAATAAGGACCCAGTATGTGTCTGCTGAATAGTAGAATAGATGAACACCAGCACCCCCATCTTATCTGCTCTGTTATTTCAGACTCCCTAATTATGACATCTCACAGTGACCCTTCGGCCCACCAGGCCTCCATCAACAGGCTTGAATGCAGTGAGTCGCCATCTGAGGCAACGGAGCTGGGCGATCCAACAAGCAGGTACCAGGCCCTCACTATGTGCAAGGACATACGTGAGATTCTGTGCAGGGTACCCAGCCAAGCATACGAGGCCGCACAGTCAAGGAGCTCAGGACGCCAATGGAGAGGAGCCAGGAAGCATGATCTGATGCAAACGGTGGTAAGAGGCTATGAGGGACCTGCACACAAGGACCAAGACAGGGACCACACGGTCTCTGTTGCAGGGAACCTTCCACACGCCCAGCTTGCCTGCCTGGGCTCATGCAGCACAAGAGCCTAATTTAGTCTCCTCTCCCTTGGGGAAAAACAGCCCTGGGAAACACCTTTGCCCTGGTCTCCTTGCAGTGGAGATAGAATGGCCTTCCTAGTTAGTAAGATCGGGGAAGAAACTGAGCCTATGACATCAGGTCTCCTTACTTCTTGCTCAATAGGGCCAGGCTGCCTGCAGTCCATCCTGGTTTTTCCTCCCACTTCCTGCAAAGGGCACACAAGCTGTGGCAGGGATGGCTGCAGCTGCTCTCTACATGAGTGGGGTGGCAGTCACTGGGATGGTCTTCCAGCCATTCTTTCTCCCCTCTGCCTGCTAGCCAAGGATTCCCTGCATCCAAGAATGAAGTCCTCTAAGCTGGGCAAGGGAAGCTCACACCCTCCTTGGAGGACTGGGCATGGGATCCTGTCCTGGCCAAGATGATGTAGAAGGATGTCTGTCTGAAAGCTCCCGAGCAAGTATTTCCTCACTAATGAAAAGAAAGTCTTCATGGCCATCTTGCACTTCCTTCCCCCTGGGATGCTGATAGGAGAACAGCTCTAACTTGGAGCTGGAGCGATCGTCTTAAGACAGTAACCAAGGGATGCCGGTAACCAGGCAACATATGAATGATGAAAAGCAAGAGCCTGGGTCTTAAATGATGTCCCTGAGCTTCAGAAGCAGCCTGGAGTCACCCCACTCCAGACTTTTTCATCAGGCAATAAGCCACCAGTAGTTAAGTTTTCTATTAGTTACAGCCAAAACTAATGGACAGACAAATGAGTTCAAGACTGTAAGGAAAGTTGTAGAAAACTAAATTTGGCTGACTACATCATGTTCTCCAATCCAGCAAGGATCGGTTATAAAGCTGATAGATTGATCCCCATCTGTCTATCTCCTGAGTGAATATCTCAATGGGTTTAGAACTTTGAGAACAGGTAGAGGTTTATCACTCCCTCAAACCTGAACTTACACCAAGGTGGAGATCCTCTCTGATGTATTTGCCACCACACAGCTGGTGTCTAGCCCAGTGCCTGGCTTGTGGCTGGCATTTAATAATCATACTGGATGTTTGAATAAAGAATGAGATCACTTCCAGCTGGAGTGCCTGAGAAAGACTACATTAGTCTTAAGTAGTGATACTTAAGATGAGCCTTTAAATGAAATAATACTCAACGTATTAATGAGAATAATATCAACTAACATTTACTGAGACCTTTCCCTATGCCAGGCACTGTGAAGGTGACTTTATCTCTTTTAATTCTCCCAACTTCCCTACGAGGTAGGGACAATCCTAATGACCATTTTGCAGATGAAGAAACTGAAACATAGAAAGTTTAAATAACTTGTCCAAGGATCCACAGCTGGGAACTGGTAAAATTAAGATTTGAACCCCAACTTCTGATTCCAGAGAACATGGACTTAAGCCAAAATAAGTTATTGGGAACCATCAGGGCAATTCAACTCAACAAAGATATTTGAAATATCCATTACATGCTGGTCTCTAGGAATACAGGGTATGTAAGAGACAGTCCCTGTACATGGCTGGAGGTTAAGAAAAAAAAACTGAGGAGGGGCCCCTGGGTGGCTCAGTTGCTTAGGCCACTGCCTTGGGCTCAAGTCATGATCCCGGGGTCCTGGGATTGAGCCCTGTGTTGGGGGTCCCTGCTCAGTGGGAATCTGCTTCTCCCTCTGCCCCTCCCAACCCTGTGCTTGCTCTCTCCCTCTCTCTCTCTCAAATAGCTTCGAAGGCCAATGGGTACAAAAGCCACAGCATGTAGGCGCATACCTACCCTTTCCCATACAAGGGGCAAGAGGCACCCACCAAGTTTATGAGAGAGCAGCTCCATAAAATGGAGCTAAGCAGCTGGCGAGGCTCACTGACTGTGCTCTCAGAGGGAGGAGGGAGGCCTGGGATCCACTGGGACCACCCACAACACCCAGGAGGGACAGGTCAACATACAGCACCACCCACTGGGACAGAGAAGGGCTTCCTGCCCAAACACCCACCTTCTCCTCCCCACTCCTTTCTTCACTCCTCCCCACTTCTTTGTCCGTGGTCTACGTTATTTTTCTGAACATCCAATAAACAGCAAATACAGTACATACTCAGCCAGATTCTCATCTATACCCAATGTGAACATCACGGTTGGATGGGCAATAGATGTCTCCACCCATTAAAATTTATATGAAAACTATAAATGTTCCTCTGACAAGTGAATTGAGTAGAAGCCTCTGAGACACTGCGAAGCCTTCCCCGGGGGGAATTCAGCAGGAGTGACACATGACTTGGGGGCAACTGGGCTTGCAATTCTTCTTTCAAAATTAAAGCAAGTCTGGGGTTGCGAAAAGCAAGCTCCTTGCAAATGACACATAGACCCAATATTCTTATTGATGTTCCCATACTAGGGAATTCATACCTGGAGGGTTAGTTAAGAAATTGCAGAGCAAAGAGACCATCCTCCTAATTAACACCTTAAAGAATTTTATTATGCATCAATTCATTTGTATGCTCAGGTTTTATAATCTAACGAGTGGCTTGGTTTCAGATTTTATATTGTTTTTTGTATCTTCAAATTGCCATTGATAAAAATGATTTATTTCATTTTTCACTCAATAAATTTTGATGAAGGGCCTATTAAGTACTGGGTCAAGTGCCAGGCTCTTGGGTACACAAATGAAAGCAACGCAATCCTTGTCTTCAATAAAGTCACAATCATTGAACCCACATTCAATACTGAAGCCTCTGTGCACCTAGAATCCCAAGCCGGGTCAGAACAGATGGGCAGGATCAGAGGAAGACTTCACATGGGGAATCCCTGAACCTGAGAAATTAAGTGTTGGTCTCCCCCATTACCACTGCACTGAGAGAGTCTCTGCCCTCCCAAAACAAACACACATAAAGTAAAGGGTAATGAAAAGAGAAAATAGCAAAAATATTCTCAAAAAAATTGGTATTTGGTGTTTGAAGATCTAACTCCGATAGTTCTATACCCCATTCTTACGTCACATTCTCCAGGCATGCTTATAAGTCCCCTCTAGACTGCAAGAAGATGACATATTTTCCTGGGAGCTTGTAGGAAGAGATACAAGAAACCATCTTGACAGCTGCCCTGCTGGGCTTCAGGGACAACACAAACGTCACTCAGGTCACCACACCAGCTCTATGTTCTCATGGAAACCCTTCACTGACAACACAGGACACTATGTCAAACCACCTTAATGGAAAAAAAAAAAAAATGGTGGTATACATTGTAAAAATACAAGGATCTTGAGGCCCTAAGGGACTTCTTTGTAGGATCAGAACCAGGAAATAAAAGCTAGCCGAAGCCAAGACTCCCGTACTGTCTCTCTCCCTCTCTGCACATGGCCTCTCGGTTATCTGCTTTTCACTACACATCTGTTTCTGTCTTTTCTCTCCTCATACCAGCTTTGTCTTCTCATCCTATGGCTCTGTGTCCCTTTGTTCCAGCCACAGGCTTAGAGAGACGATCTCTGAGTCCCAATTCTGAAGTGCCAGGAAAGACCATTTATTTCAGTGGTTCCGCTTGTATGAAACGGCCACCCTTGGTCCAATCCAGTGAGGCCTGGGAGGCGGGGCTAAGGAGGAGGCGGGGCTAAGGGAGCAGGAGCCGCCCGTAGAGCGGTAAGGGTGGGAAAGAAGGACATTCTTGAACAAAAGGGACTGCTGTGAGTTGCGCGACACCACAGAAAGTGTCTACTAGTCTCTGGCCATCCTGTCATCTCTCCATAGAGGCTTCGCTTGTTCTTTGTCCTCGGGCACTGGTTCGTAGTGGCCCAAGCTGGTAATGTCTACATTCACTAAGTTTCTCCATTCTCTTATTTTCTACCTCGTGGCTTCTGCTCACCTCTAGCAACTACTATTCCATGGCTTCTCCTTACTGCCTGTCTCCATGTCTCTGGGCTTCTTTCCCACTTTACCGCCATCATCTCTCTGAGGGAAGGGGATTTGCTCTCCGGAAAAGTATATTGGATTGGATCTCCACTGTCATGTAGCTCTCTTTGGGTCGGTCGTCAACCCATCAGTCCATCCATTCCTGGTCCCATCACAGTAGCCAGGGTAGTAGGGTTACAGGCTACAGAATAGAAACCAAAAATAAAGAACTGTCTGCTTCCGCTTTTCCCAGAAAAGAGCTCAGGGCCTGACAGCTTTCCTCAAAAAATGTAACGAACTTCTAGCACTGAAATCATAAAAGACCTATCCTATCTCTAAATACTCTCTGGACAGAAAATGAGCTCCTTAAGGAATCTCTATGAGCATTTTAAATTGTCAAACAAGAACTAGTTTGGCATTTCTTAAATATTTAATAAAATCACTACTCTTCTATTCAGTGTACTTTTGTATCCTCAATTGGTATTTTAATAAGCTGCCTTCTCCTCAGATACCTACTTCTGAGAATCAGAAAGTAAAATAGGGTAAGTACCTGATAGATTAAAGCAAAAAAAAAAAAAAAAAAAACCCTCCTCTTGCATCACAAAATCATTTAAGACTGCTACATAACTTCTCGGTGACGAAGACCTCATGATCTTGGTGGTAAGATTGCAATTCTTCTTGTAAAATCCTCTGTAAACTGCTTATTTAAACAAGTACAGACAAGCACCATTCTCTCTCTCCTGCCCTGTAGTCAGAAATATGAGCCAATTAATATTAAATGTTACAATGCCTCAATTCTTGTCATAAATTAGGGGAAATGTAACACGCAAACATAAAGTAAGAGGAAAGAATACATCACCGAGATCCAGTGGGAAATGAAGAAAAAGACACATCATGTTGCATAAAAGAACCTAAATATTTTGATCTCCTAGATACAAGCCCAGCTTCCGATTCATTTATAACCTAAAGCATCCAGTCACTGGTAAGCGCATCTCTGTACCAAAGAAGTGATTCCCTGCCAACAGGAAGTTTTCTCATCCACCACTAGAGACAAGCTCACAGGCCAGCCCAGGTGGGGCTTCTTGCTAGGGAAAACTCCCTTAGAGTATGCTGAGTTTTATCTGATTGATAACTACAGCAGAGCAATCTTTCCTCCATGTGTAGCAAGATTAAGATTTGCTTTGGGGTGCCCGGGGGTGGGGCACAGGGGAGGGCTCATTTGTATCCCTGAAAAGTAAAATACTATTTTAAATGGTAGTGGAGCAGGAGAGCAAGATCCAGCTTCATACACTCTTTCCGTAAGAAGGTCAGAATCACTCTCATGCTCTAGCCCCGATGAAGGACTCTAGAATACTCAGACTCAGAAGACAAGAGATGTGACCTACCAAGAACTAGAGCCCTGTTTCTTGCAATGAACCCAAATCCAATTCAGATATTCCCTCCCTGACACAGTTCCCTCCCTCCTGGTTCAGTATAAAACATCTTTTGCCAAGGAGTCCAACACGTTCCCAATGTAATTTCCTTTAAGACAGTGGATCCAAAACTGAATAAATCTTTATTAACAAAATCCAAAAGTAGCACATGATATCCAGACAACCTGGCCTAAAGGACAAAAAGACAAAATATAGTATGTGAATGTAAGAAACCCAATGAGTGGAATTACTGCAAAGCTAAATATAGAGTTTCTAGGTAAATCTTTTAGAATGAAAAAGCCATTGGAGATACACTCATTGGTCAGTGAGCCCTTCCACGGCAGTTACATATTATGGTGTTACGAACCACCTCAGAACTTTAGTGGCTTAAAACAACTATAATTTATGGGGCACGTGGGTGGCTCAGTGGGTTAAAACAACTCTAATTTAATAGCTCATAATACTATGGGTCTTCAGTTTGGGCTAGACTCAGATGTGTGATTCTTTTCTTGCTCTCATTTGGGCTTACTCGTGTCACAACCATCAGCTGGCAATTCAGGCAGGACTAGATGATCCAAAATGGCTTCACTCCTATGACTGGAAGTCAGTGTTGGCTCTTAGCTGGCCTTCTCCCTGTCTCCATGTGGTCTCTCACTACCAAGGAGGCTGGCCTTGGCTTCTTCCCATAGCAGGAGCGGAATTCCAAGAAAGCAAGACCGGAGGCTGCAAGACCTGGAACTCTCATAGCTGAGAACTCCCACAAATGTCTTTCTTGCCACATTCCATTGGAGAAAATGAATAACGAGATCAAGCCACATTCAGGATGGTGGAAAATAGACTTCACCTACTGATGGAAGGAGAGGCAAAGTCATCTCGCTAAGGAAAGAGGACATAGAGATGGGAGGAATTTGTAGCTATTTATTACAGTCTGCACAAGAGGTACATATCTTATGAGCTCTAGTGCATAAGATACCCAGCACCTAGTATAAAGTTTGGCACACATAGAAAATATTTCAAGTCTGCTATCCAGTAAATACACAAGTCTTCAGAAATACAGCCCATCAGTTGCCAGCTAGGAGAAAGACAAATTTCAAAATGGAAGCTGCTAGTACTTTTTAAAACTATGGTACTAACGTCTTGATCGACTCTTTTCTTATGCAGTTATATTTCCCTTTTTTCTACTTCCATTGGCATGAAAACTTGTTTCCTGCAAATAACTAAGCTTGGATGAGGATAATTTTGACATCTCCTTGAAAAAGTGTGCTCCTTCTCCATACCAGCTTCTAGCACCATCAAAACAACATGAATCCTTGTAGATATGATTATATAAACTGCTTGTAAATATAACTGATGTTCTGTTCCACAACATCTGGAAGCACGTACGGCCATAATCCATTACCAAAAGAATGCAGGCATACTTGCAGCTGGTCACACTCGAAGTCTGTCTAGGAAAGGAACTCAAAGCTACTTCTTCTTCTCCATCTACATGCCCTTCCCTTTTCTGGAAATGCAATCCACATTCACAACTGAGTTGTTTTGTTTTATTTTGTTGCATTAGAGAGGGAGAGAGAGTTGGGGAGGGGCAGAGGAAGAGAAAGAGTGAGAATCCCAAGCAGACTCCGCGCCCAGCACGGAGCCCAATACAGCGCTCACATTCACAACTCTGAGATCATGACCTGGGTCAAAATCAAGAGTCAGATCCATAACCATCTGAGCCTCCCAGGCAATCCTGCAGCTGAGTAGTTTTATCAGCCTGTTTCCCACCTCTAGAATCTCAGGGGGTCCAACAGCCTTTTCTCATTTCATTCTGTCCCTTTTAGTCCAAGCCGACAGTTCTTCTGCAGGTATAAAGTTATCAAGAACATTCTGAAGTCTCCCATATATGTCACTGGGATTTGCTCCGTTAGGCAAAAGGGTTTGTCCACAGATCTTTGCTAGGTAATCCCATCTCAATTTTGCTTTCACTGAAATGGCTGAGAAACATTCCCCTTTTGTAGTCTTTTGTGTAACTCAATACTCTGACCTTTTGATCTTTCTGAGATATTAACAAAAGGTCATATAGCCACACCCTCCGCTTGATCTTAAGAGCATGCTTTCCAAACACCAATCTCTCAATTTTAGCACTCATTTGCAATCTGGATAGGCCAAAAGGCTCCCTTTGAAAACATCAAGTCTTGGGGCTTTTCTGTTTAACTGTTCTCTCTCTCTTCTTGCATTTTACTATCAGTAGCAAGAAGAAACTAGGCTGTACCTTCAACGCTCTGCAGAAAAATTTCCTCAGCTCCATATCCAAGTGCATCATTTGCCAAGCTCTGCTTTTCACAGAAACGCAGGTCACAGGCCTGTTAACCTTCCTGCCACTAGATAACAAGGATCCACTTTCCTCCAGCTTCCAGTAACGTGTTCTTCAGCTCCCTCTGAGTCCTCACCAGAAGTGTCCTTAAAGCCCAGATTCCTATTAGCAGTCTGCTAATGCTGATGAGGGAGCAGAAGGCTGGCTGAGGACAAAGCAAAAGTTTGACACCTCGCAATCTCTCCCTCACACCCACAACTCCTGGGTGGGACAAATGTGACATTCCTTAGGAATCTCCCAACTATCTTGATGTTAATGGCTTACTAAAAGGGAAAGACAACCTTGATCAACGCAGGCAAGACCTCCAGTATCCATACCATGTAGGCCCTCTTTAGCATATGAAAGTTCCGTTGAAACCTCCCTTTCCCTCACCTTCCCCCAACCACATGGTACCTAACCTGCCATCCCTCACAACCTGGGGCAGCAGCTCTTCCTGCCCACGGGTCCTGTCCCCGTGCTTTAATAAACCATCATCTTGCACCAAAGATGTCTCGAGAATTCTTTCTTGGTCATCAGCTCCGGACCTCACCCCAATGAACCTCACCTATGTTCTAGAACTTCATCAATACCATGCCGGTATTCTCTAAGACGATTCTCATCAGCAGAGACTTTAACATCCATATTCCTACCATCAGTATGTCTAAGGCAATCCAGCCACCTCAAAATTCTTCCCGCCTCTGCCCTCTCCTCAATTCCAAAGCTATTCCAACATTTTTAAGTATTGGTTACAGCAGCAGCCCGCTCTCAGATACCAAAATCTTTACTAGTTTCCTACTGCTGCTGTGATATATTAACACAAATTAAGTGGCTGAAGACAACACAAGTTTATTACTTTCAGATTCTATGGGTCAGAAGTGGGGCATGGGGGGGGGCGCCTCGGTGGCTCAGTGGGTTAAAACCTCTGCCTTTGGCTCAGGTCATGATCCCAGGGTCCTAGGATCCAGCCCCTCATCAGGCTCTCTGCTCAGCAGGGAGCCTGCTTCCTCCTCTCTCTCTCTGCCTGCCTCTCTACCTACTTGTGATCTGTCTGTCAAATAAATAAATAAGATCTTTAAAAAAAATTGATAGCAGACTTTGTAATAAAGGAACAATTGAAAATAACTAAATATTCTTAAGTTACTAGAAAGGCTACAAGAAAAAGTCACAGAGATCTCCTGGAATATAGAGCAAAAGTCAAAGAAATGGAAAAATACAAGCAGAATGTTAAGCATCATACAGAGCACTTGTACAGAGTTTCAAAAAGAGAAAATAGTCCAAATACAGGAGAGGAAAGCAGGAAATAAATAACAGAAGAAGATTTCTCAGAGCTGAAGAAAGATACATGGCTTCAGTTTACAACGGCTCAGCAAGTACAGAAGAGAGAGATAAAAAAAGGCCCACAAAAGGGTACATCACTGTGAAATTTCTGAACACTGAGGACAAAGAGAAGATCCTTTTGTCCTGAGACAGAAACAAATGAAGGCTAACGATAAAAGAATGAGAACCAGACCGGTGTCACATGCATCAGCCACAAGAGATGGCAGAAAATACTTCTCAAAGTTCTAAGGGAAATATGATTTTGAACCTAATATTCTGTATATAGCCAAACTCCCAATGAAATGTGAGGGAAAAATAATGACATTGTTTCCCATATAAGAACTCAAAAAAAAAAAAAAAAAAAAGACCCCCCACACCATCTTTTTGGAAAATAAATTCTCTTCAAAGTAACCCACAAATCAACAACAACAGCAAAAAGGAATCCAAGAGAAAAGAAAAACATGGGACCCAGTAAATAGAGGACCCGACACAGTAGCTCATTAAAAAAAAGGAAAAAAAAAAAAAAAAAAAGGTCCAGGATAACAGTTGTTGGTTGTGCAACAGTAATCAGTCCCAATTAAAATAAGAAATCAGAGAACCCTGAGAATAAGCCTTCAAGAAGAAATGAATTCACATAAATATTCTGATTAAGCAGCCAGATGATCTTGGTGATAACGTGAAGCTATGTGCTTCTTTTGTCCACAGGAAAAAAAGACAAAGAGGAATTTGGGTGTGGGGGTGGAGCATGAAAGTAAGAAATTCATAACCCCCACATGAAGCTAACTAAAATGCAGCACGATTTTGAGTCATTTTTGAAGTGAAAAGACATTCCATGTGACGATATTTGGAACAGTCTACTTTGTGAGGCTCGGTTTTTGTGACATATAACTACATTTCCTTCCAATTGTAGGTCAATGTTCTACATGAAGTAATTTTACATGAATCATAATATTATAAACACCTTTTACTAGTGCCCCATTGTTATTGTAAGATAAAGGTACAGAAAATCCACAAAACAACAGTAGAGTTTAGTGAATTACCATGATGAGAATATTCATTTAAGCATTGCCAGCTCAAGAACAGAACTTTGCCACCACCCCAGAAACTCCCCCATTTCTACCCTCCCAATCTCAACCCTCCCTGCAATAATACATAATCATTTGCTTGGCTACAATCACTTTATAACCAAACATGCATCCTTAAATGTTATACAGTTGATCTTGAGCAATTCAGGGGTTAGTGGGGACTGAACTTGCATAGTTTAAAATCCAAGTATAACTTTTTTAAAAAATTATAATTTTTTGTGAGAGAGAAAGTGATAGAGAAAGAAGAGCAGAGGGAGAGGGACAAACAGACTCTGTGCTGAGCACAGAGTCCAACACAGGGCCCAATCCCACAACCCCAAAACCAAGAGTTAGACACCCAACCAACTGAGCCACCCAGGTGCCCCAGAAAATCGAAGTCTAACTTTTGACTACTCAAAAATATAATGACTAATAGCCTGCTGTTGACAGGAAGCCTTACTGATAACATAAACAGTGAATTAACACATATTTTCTATGTTATATATATTATATACTACAATCTTACAACAAAGTAAGCTAGAGAAAAGTAAATGTTATAAAGAAAGTAATAAGGGGGGGCGCTTGGGTGGCTCAGTTGGTTAAGCATCCAACTCTTTTTTTTTTTTTTAAGATTTTATTTAGTTATTTGGCAGACAGAGATCACAATTAGGCAGAGAGGCAGGCAGAGAGAGAGAGAGGAGGAAGCAGGCTCCCTGCTAAGCAGAGAGCCCACTGTGGGGCTTGATCCCAGGACCCTGGGATCATGACCTGAGTGGAAGGCAGAGGCTTTAACCCATTGAGCCACCCAGGCACCCCAAGAATCCAACTCTTGATTTCAGTTCAGGTCACGATCTCAGGGTCGTGGGATGGAGCCCTGTGTTGGGCTCCACACCCAGTGGGGAATCTGTGGCAGATTCTTTCTCTCCCTCTCTCTCTGCCCCTCCCCACCTTAAATGAATAAATGAATCTTAAAAAAAATAATAAAAAAAAGAAAGTCATAAGAAAGAGGAGATGCATTTACAGTATTATACCGTATTTATATTTTTTAAAATCTGCATATGGGTGGACCCACAGAGTTCAAGCCTATGTTGTTCAAGGGTCCACTTCAAAGTAATCCACAAATCAACAACAACAACAGCAAAAAGGAATCCAAGAGAAAAGAAAAACATGGGACCCAGTAAATAGAGGACTCAACCCAGTAACTCATTAAAAAAAGGAAAACAGGAAAAAAAGGTCCAGGATAACAGTTGTTGGTTGTGCAACAGTAATCAGTCCCAATTAAAATAAGAAATCAGAGAACTCTGATTCTTCCCCTCACTTAGGATATTTCTTTATAACAACTGAGACTTCGTCTCAAATAAATCTGTGTCCCATTCTAGCACAACCCTATCCAAATTACTTCATTTCAAGGCTCTTAAAGATAGGGTCTTAGTCCTGGCTGGGTGACCGAGGCCAGTGACTACAACCTCTGTTCCCAGGTTTCCCATCCGTAAAGTGGGCACAATAAGATGACTGCTTCCCAGGGTCACTGTGAGAAGGAAATTAAATAATGCATTTAAAATGCTCGGCACATCACCTGGAACAGCACAAGCTACGTGCTGTTATCCTCATTACATGGAGGGCAAAGCCCTTACATTTCATGTCCCTGCAAAGGGCCTGGTAGTCACTCCCGGTAAAATCTTAATGAACTGAATCAGTGGTAGCTTCTGGAGAGAAGAAAAAGGCAGGAGGCAGAGGGGGACAGTCAATATGTTGCAAGGGAAGCAATTAAGGAAAACGGCCCCAGCTAATATGAACCAGCTATGAAGATGAGCAAAGTACCTACAGATTTCCTAACAATTGGTCCCTTATGAAAAGTTTTGTTTGTTCCCTAGGAAACTTCTGAGATTTTATTTAATTACTTTGATTTGGGTCCCAAGTCCTGGCAATATTCTTCTGGCACTCTCTACTCCGTGGGGCTTCAGGATGGGCAAGTGGAAGCACAGCCCTCGAGGATTTTTGTCCTTCCCCAAAGGAAACCCAGAAGTAGCTTCTCCATTGTTAATTATTCTGAGGTTTCTAAAGAAGCGATTGTTTACGGCAGAACCCTCCTTGGCTCTGTAAGCAGTCCTTAGACAGGGGATGCTGAACCGGGCTGCTCTTGGGAGCCAGTTCAGGAAGCACTCAGCCCTACAGCTGGGGAGACTCCCAGGAGGACCAGTCTTTATGATTGCCTCTGGAAACCCAAAGGTTTGACAGACCCAGAAGAGAGCACACAGGGCTTGAATTCCAGGAGACGTAAATTTGGATCCTAATTCAGACACCCAGAGCATCTTCAGGGAACTTTCCTTCCTCCCTTCCTTCCTCCCTTCTTCCTTTCTTTCCCTCCTACCTGCCCTCTTCTCTTGCCTCATTATCTGTTGCTCCCCGACCGTGTTAAGCAGCAGCAATACAGAGATGAATTCCCTCCTTGGCCCACCTTGCAGGCTGGATTTGTCAGCATGTCTGTAGCTGCATGAACAAATTTACCTTTCTAAAAAAAGTTTAAATATATCTTCCTCGACTTACAATGGGGTTAGGTCTGAATAAACCCATTGCAAGTTGAAAATATTGTAAGTCAAAAGTGCATTTAAAACACTCAATTTACGGGGGTGCCTGGGTGGCTCAGTGGGTTAAAACCTCTGCCTTCGGCTCAGGTCATAATCCCAGAGTCCTGGGATCGAGCCCAGAGTCCTGGGATCTCCGCTCTGCGGAGAGCCTGCTTCCTCCTCTCTCTGCCTGCCTCCCTGCCTACTTGTGATCTCTCTCTCTCTCTCTCTGTCAAATAAATAAATAAAAATCTTAAAAAAAAAAATACTGTCCTAAAAAAACAACACTCAATTTATGGAACACCAGAGTTTAGCCTGGCCTATCTTAAACATGCTCAGAACACTTACGTTAGCCTACAGTCAGGTGAAATCATCTAACACAAAGCCTATTTTACAATACAGTGTCGAATATCTCCTATATTTTATTGAAGACTGTACTGAGAGGGAAAAACACAATGGTCATATGGGTACAGAATGATCAGACGTGTATAGGTTGTTTGCCCGCATGCTGGCTGGGCTCCCTGGGAGCCGTGGCTCTCTGCCACTGCCCAGCATCATGGCAGAGTATCACACGGCATATCACTAGCCCAGGGAGAAGATCAAATTTAAAGTGTGGAGCATGGTTTCTATTGAATGCATACCTCTTTCACAACACTGTAAAGTCTAAAAATCATAAGTCAAATCATTGTAAGTTGGGGACCATCTATATCTATCTCCTATTGGATCTGTTTCTCTGAAGAACCCTGACTACTACAGTATATTTTTGAGAATTAGAAGAAGTATCCCAAAGTTCTGCCCTCACTGGAGGAGGAAGAGGGCCTCCTGGCAGCCTAGAGCAAACATGACTTGAAAACTATATACAGCAGCCGTGCACACGTCCTTCATGCCCAAGTCATTAGCAAACAGAGGTCTTATTATTCTTAGTCCTTATTACTCTTAACACTAGTAACAGCATATAACCACAGATACATGAACTGTGGGCTGGGAAATGTCATCATATGTTTTGGTGCTACTGGTCCAGAAGGTGACTAGCAATGAACCACAATGGGAATTGATCCAAAATGCCAAAAACAAATCTGAGAAACTGAGAGAAATATTTGCAAGTGTATGATAGATGAAAGTCAACATACAAAGAAAGATCACGCATCAGAAAAAAAAAACACAGATAACGCGAAGCTGAAATGGGCAGTGGACCTGAACAGACAGCTCTGAAAATGAGAACTAAAAGCAATATTCAACTTCAGTAATAATCAAAGAAATGCAACTCTATAATAATAAAAACAGCACTCTGTCTATCAAATGGGCAAATATGTGTGTGGATACAGGGTAGTGGGCACTTTGTGGGCTGCTTATGGGAATGTAAACTGGGTCAATGTTTCTGCAGAACCATTGAAAAAAAAGTCTTGAAAGCCTTAAAAATGTTTGTGACCTTTAGCCTGACATACACACTTAGAGGCACTTATCCCAAGGAACTAGAAAGATACAAGAAGATTTATGTACAAGAGGGTCCATTAGAATATTATTTCTAAGGGTATAAAACTGGAAATAACTTAATGCCCAACAATAAGGGATGATTAAGTAAGTTATAGTTCATTAATACAATGAAATAGGATGCAGCCATTTCCTCAAATATTTTCCGGCCTCGCCCTCTTTCAGGGATTCTAATTACACATATTTTATAGACCCCTGGAGTTGTACCATAACTCACTGATACTCAGTTCATTTTATTCTTTCATTCTTTTCTCTCTGTGCTTCCTGCATCAATGCCCTGGCATTTCTAGCCTGCCCTGCACATGGGAAAAGTGGACCTTGGGAGCCAAACCAAGTCCTCAGGCGAACAGAAATGCTGAGAGCCAGGGAGACACAGGCAGACCACCAGCCGCTCTCGCTCCCACCTGCCCTTGCGTCATCGTTCCAGGTCCCACCACGGCTTGTGAACCAGCTTCACAGTCCAATGAGATTCCAAGTACATCTCCATACCCAGGTAAAGAATCATGGACCTAGTGGGTTCAGGAAAAGGAAGGAATGCATCCACAAACCAGGAAATGAAAGAGAAGACCTATTCCCAGGGGTAAGCTATGCCATGGGGAAGGCTGCACAAACAACCCTAGCTACCTTCCACTCCTGCGGGATGTCCGTTCCGTTGGGGCGCCTTCCTCTTCGTCACTGTCCATCTCAGCATCAGTGGATGCAGTTTGGCAGGCTGCAGGCCAAACTTGGCAAGCAAGGAGAACAGCTCGGGCCTGACTGGGCCTGTCACAGACTGGGCCTGTCACAGAA
Source organism: Enhydra lutris kenyoni (assembly GCF_002288905.1). Taxonomy (NCBI): domain Eukaryota; kingdom Metazoa; phylum Chordata; class Mammalia; order Carnivora; family Mustelidae; genus Enhydra; species Enhydra lutris. The sequence continues at coordinate 42,751,226 of NW_019154098.1, read as the reverse complement.
AGCTGTGACAGGAGCCAGGTGGGCAAGTTGCAGGCACGCTGACAAGGGAAAGGGTGCCAGGCAGACCGCCATCTTCAGCCACAGTTCAGGCAAACCAGCCATCCAGACAAAGCAGGGTTTAGAATACCAGCTCTGCACGGGCACTGAGAAGTTGAGGCCACTTCGGTGCTTTTTATGGAACCCCAGATTTGCCTGGGAACAGGGAAGTGGGCTGGCAGGAAGTGGGACAATCAGGCCACAGCTTGTCCACAAACCCTGAGGCCACTGAGTGTGGCAGGGCTGGCTGTGGGCTGTGGGTGTCCTGGTAGCCAAATGCTCAGCGTCTCCTGTCAGTGACCAGTGTGAGGCTACATTAAAATTCATTTCCATGAGATACTACAGAAACATTCCCAGGCACCATCCATGTTTCTGGCAGGTTTTCCTCATAACGCTCGTGTTTTCAGCTTGCAGGAAGCTCACCAGCTATCTGTAATTTATTCCTTCAACCTTATCCCTCGCTTCTCCCTCACACAAAGTCTCCATGAAGGGCCAACCCACTGATGTATGGATCCTCAACAAAGGCTTCCATGTTCTGCCTCTTTGCAGCTTGACATGGAAAGTTCTACCTTTCCTAGTCCCACACGTCAGGCTCCCATGGGAAAGAATGTACCCACACCACTATCCAGAATTATAAAGGGTCTGAGATTTGGCCCCACTTGCAAGCTAACAATGGAGTCAACCACAACTCCATGGACACTAGCAGAAGATTCAAGACTATTGGATTAGATACCAAAAAAGCTTTATTACTCACCGTGAAGCAAGCACCCTGAGCCTCAGCATATTCTGTGCTCGCTCCCCAAACGCCAGCCCCCACAGGGCAACACGAAGAGGGCGGATGAAAACCTGCTCAGAGAGGAGGTTGCGCTGCAGGAGAGGAACCCAGGGCTTAGAGAACCAGAATCTTTTCTAATGAGGCGTGAGGATGCCTTTCCTTTGTTCTGAAAAGAAACATCATTGCTATCTTCCAGGGCTGTTTGCCATGCAAACAGCTTTGAAAAGATGATACCAAAAAGGAGCCAGTATCCACTCACAAGACATGAAGAAACACAGAGACCCATGGAGAATCGTTTCCCAAAAGCCACCAGAAGATAAAAATAGAGATTCTGGAGCTAGACGCACTTCTGTTCAAATCCCAATTCCCCTCTTACTAGCTGTGTGACTTTGGACACGTTACTTAATTTCTCTAAACTAGTTTTGTCTATAAACTAGATAGAGTAGCATTCACCACAAAGTTGTTGTAGATTAAGTTAGTAATATCTGTGTAACACTGAACAGCAGAGTGCTAAGAGCTCACTAAATGGCCAGCATCATTATTATTACTAGTATCCATCTGTCCAAACTCTGTAAGTCTTTAAAGCTTAGCATGGTGGATCCCTTTGTGGATGCCCTCCTTCCCCCTCTCTATTCTACCTTCCAATTTCTCATCAACCACAGGAAGCTCAGCCCCCCTTCTCAAGTCATCAGCCTCTCTTTAGTTCAATGTGTTCCAAAGGGAGATGATTCTTGTTCTGTTGTTAAATCTTGTCATTTCACTGTACATGTGTGTCTTTTCTTCTCAACTGGATTATTCTTTTTTTTTTTAAGATTTTATTATTTATTTATTTAATCACAAGTAGGCAGAGAGGCAGGCAGAGAGGGAGAGAGAGAAGGAAGCAGGCTCCCCGCTGAGCAGAGAGCCCGACGTGGGGCTCAATCTCAGGACCTGAGATCACGACCTGAGCCAAAGGCAGAGGCTTTAACCCACTGAGCCACCCAGGCACCCTCAACTGGATTATTCTATTCCAGAGGGCACAGATTCTGTTTTCTGCCTCTTAGTATTCCCATGGCATACTGCTTGTCCATTACACCTAGTACACACTCTAGAAAACATTGACAGAAAGATTTTCGAGCCCAAGGAAACAGAGAATTATCCTGTTGTTGGGCAATTAGGCCCCGCTCCACTACACAAAAGTGGTGTATCTGAAAAAAAACAAAAACAAAAACAAAAAGAACCCAAAACCAAGACAGAGGCCCTTCTCTGCAGTACAGAGGGTGAAGCCTGGCCTGTCGCCTGAGCTCTGCCAGCCCAGTTCTAGCACCACGCACCCGCTCAGACTCCCAGCCCCGGAGCCAGACCCTCTCCGTGACTCATCTCCAGCACTTACAGGAGAGGCCTGTCAGGAACCCTGGGAGTTGTTCCCTTGGCAAAGGGAAAGAAATCCTGGCTACAAGAAGGAATCGTCTGAAAAGAATTGTTGATTCAAAGTTCAAAAAAAATGTTATCCCCTGAAAATCCAACTTGCAGCCAATCTCTGGAATGAAAAATAAACCCCCCTCTGATTAAACGCCATGCCCTGGGGTGGCAAAACACATGTACTCTAACTCAGCTATAAACCGGCAGGCCAAAGTCATCTTCTGGGGGCATTTCAGTATTTAGTAACCACCGGACAGCTGATGAAATCCAGATGTGCACCGCAGTCTTCTCGGCCAGCAAAGAACAAACAGGCTTTCCCAGCCATGCCCACCCCCACCGGGCCAGGCCTCTGAGCTGCCACACTCTGGCTACAGCAGGATCTGGGGCTCCATATCACAGGCTCTCATCCTGTCCCCTGAAAGCAACCACCACACACGGTGGTTCTAAGAAGAGAGGCCTCATTGCAAAATTGTGACAAATCTTGTCACCTTGACCTGGAGAACACTTTCTTTTAAAGGTCCAAGTACTGAAAACTAATGGTAATGGATGCTGCAAAACGTCTCCATAGGAACAGCCCTGGCCTGCAGTTTCACACAAGAAGTGCTGCAGGGGGGCGCCTGGGTGGCTCAGTGGTTTAAGTCTCTGCCTTCAGCTGGGGTCTTGATCCGAGGGTCCTGGGATCGAGCCCTGCATCGAGCCCTGCATCAGGCTCTCTGCTCAGCAGGGAGCCTGCTTCCCCCTCTCTCCTTCTCTGCCTACTTGTGATCTCAGACTGTCAAATAAATAAATAAAATCTTAAAAAGAAAAAAAAAAGAAGAAGAAGAAGTGCTGCAGAGTTGGAGGTCACACCCTCCTCTCTTCTCTCCCAGAAGCTCTGGTAGCTGCAGCAGAAGGAGGGTAGACAGGGAAGGGGAACATGACACCTCACCCTCAGCCCCCAAGTCATCTACAAGGCCTCTTTACTCCCCTATGAAATCAGAAGCATACCACAGGCTGTCCTAGTGCGTGCGCGCGCGCGCGCGTGTGTGTGTGTGTGTTGGGGGGATAAGGGGGTGGGATAGAGGGTGCACACAAGCAAAATACAAGCAAATCAGGAGAGACCACATGGTCACCTTCCCAACACGGAAGCCCCAGATCCACTGTGGGAAGCTGAGGACGAGGCGGAAGGCTCTGAGTAAGAAGGGCATGGGGCTCACTTCACATAGCTGCTGGAGGCTTCTCATTGTGGATCAAAAAGTTCTCAAGTCAGACTTATGGGCCCCTTCTCGTTCTACCACTTATAAGCTGAGCGATCTGGTTCAGGTTGCTTACCTCAGTTAGCTTCAAATTTCCTCCTTCAAACTGGGGTCCACATGGACCTACTGTCATAGAATCTATAGACTACACTGGCTATCTTCCCAAAGCATCAATTTCACTGGATGAAATTAATGTCATACATTTTCCTCCAAAAAGAAACATGGGCTTGTCATGGAAGAGACATGGAGGGATAGGGTTGGTGTGCTGATGTGAGAAGTCTGGGCGAAGGCCACCCCAGTGTTGGTAAGGCAGATGGCACAGATAGCCAACCACACAGCCAGGCTCCTACTCCAGAGGTCCAGCTGAAGTTTCCAGATACCAACACAGCCTCCCTTGGAGAGAAAGCACCAGACTGTGACCCAATTCTGGCCAGGGGGTCCTGAGGAGAAGGCTGCTGGGGGAAGCAGGGATCAAGGGGCTTCAGCGGAAGGTGTGTCATCCCCCAAAAAAGAGATCCGTGGGAAGAAATACCCTCTCCTTCATGCAGGTGACCCTCTACACATGATGTCTAAGGCAGCAGCAGCCATCTTCTGACCCAAAAGAGACATGAATGAACCAATGGCCAAGGGCCCCTGAGAAGATGGATGGATGGATGGATGGATGGATGGATGGATGGATGGATGGATAAAAGAGGCCAGCTCATGGTTAGTCCCATCAAGTCCTCAGTTAACCAGCCCTGGGATCACCAACTCCAGACACCTTGTGAGTTGCTAAATTTCCTTACCTTGTAAGCAGTTTTTTGTTGGGTCTTTCAATGTTTGCAGCTGATAGAGTTGGTATGGAGGTAGCAATTTTGGATTCCTTCTCCATGTCTCAAGGTTCAGGAGTTTTTCCCCCAGTCTAGGAGACAGAAAAGCAACACAGAGAGTTGCTTTAATGTTGATACTCACCCTGTTTATTGAGCTCTTGTACATTGAGCTCTTACTCTTTGCCAGACCCCATCTTTCTCACTTCTCCTGACAACCCCATGAGATCAATTAGTGGTGCTCTTACCCTAATAGTTTACAAATGGGGAAACTGAAACACAGAAAGTTTCAGTAATTTGTCCAGGATGATTCAGCCAGTCTGTGGCAGAGGCGGGCTTCGCACTCCCGTGGGGTAACACCAGAGCCTCTGCTTCCACAGCTCCTCTACGCTGCCACTCAACTCAGAGAATTACAAGAGCCCTGGAAGGCAAAGCAGCTCCCCAAACACAAAAGTAGAAAGGATTCTCTTAAACATTTCCTAAGGGGTTACTTTCTGAGTGTAGGTAAATTCTCCTATGCCTTCTCTCGGCTTTCGGAGAGGTGTCCTTTTCCCACAAACACAGTCAAATTCATTGACTTCCATGGCCCTTGTGTCAAGCCATTGGAAATTCATTAGGTGTTGCCAAAGGTTGTGGGAGTCCCCTGCAAAATGTTGGGTGGCTTAAGGACATTTTTCTTAGGAGAAAGTCAGCAGTTTTCAAAGGGATCTGGTTATCCAAAAAGACAAAGAATCAGCCTTCTAGGGCACTTGGGTGGCTCAGTCAGTTAGGTGTCTGCCTTCAGCTCAGGTCATGATCCCGGGAGCCTGGGATCGAGTCCCACATTGAGCTCCCTGCTCAGCAGAGAGTCTGCTTCTCCCTTTCTCTCTCCCTCTGCCTCTCCCCCTGCTTGTGCTCACACACTCTCACTCTCTCAAATAAATAAATATTTTTAAAACTTTAAAAAAAAAAATCAGCCTCCTCATACCTGTGTTCATTGCAGCATTATTCAATAGCCAGTATATAGAAACAACCTAAATGTCCTTCGATGGATGAATAGAAAAAGAAAACGTGATACACACACACAGAGGAGTATTAGTCAACCACATAAAAGAAGGAAGTCCTGTCATTTACTACAACATGGATGAACTTGGAGGACATTATGTTAAGTGAAATAAGTCAGAGAGAGAAATAAATAATGTATGATATTAATTACATGTGAAATCCTTTTTTTAAAAAAAAGATTTTATTTATTTATTTGACAGAGACACAGTGAGAGAAGGAACACAAGCAGGGGGAGTGGGAGAGGGAGAAGCAGGGAGCCCAATGTGGGGCTCAATTCCAGGACCCCAGGATCATGACCCGAGCCTAAGGCAGAAGCTTAATGATGGAGCCACCCAGGAGCCCCTTACATGTGGAATCCTAAGCAAACACACAAACCAGCCAATTTCACTGAAACAGAGACTAGAACGGCAGTTGTCAGGAACTGGAGAGAGGAGGAAATAGTATGATCTAGGTGAAAGGGTACAAACTTCCAGTTATAAGAAGAGTAAGTTCTGAGGGATCTAATGAATGTGTGGTAACGATAATTCATAATAGAGTATTGTGGACTTCATAAGCGCTGAGAGTAGATCTTAGGCATTCTCACTACAAAAAAGGGGGGGAGTGGTTAACTATGCAAGGTAATGGATGTGATCATTAAGTTGACCTGGTAATCATTCCACAGGGTGTATATAAATATAAATATAAATAAATAAATATATGTATATATAATCATGTTGCACACTTTAAATATATGCAATTATATTTGTTGATTACTCATTTAAAAAATTAAATTTTAAAAGAATCAGTGTCCTAAAGAAACATCAGATGCAGCCAGTCCTCACCAAATGTTTTAGCATTCAAAGGGAACTTAGATAGCATCAAGACCAATGTCCTGGTTGTACTGAGAAGGAAAACAAGGCCAAGAAATAAACTGACTTGCGAAAGTCACTTGGTTTCTTTAGGACCGAGGCTGAGAGTGGGCCCCAGAGCTCACAGCACTCACATCTCCCACGGTAGTCTGTTGCATTGCCTGATTTTCCACCATCACCGCTCCCGTCTGAATTCAGAGGCCCTGATTCCACCTGTAAGCAACCAGAGGCTCCTGCCATATGCTCTGAGGCCCACTGTCCTTCCCCTTTCATGCTCTCTTGTTATTGCCTATTCAACTGTCTGTCCTGCCTTAGAAACTGACCCACCATCAGTGTGAAGAACAGTGTTATTTGCTTGCCATTGTATCCCAGGGATGTAGCACGTGGTGGGATCTTAATAAATCCTCACAGTTTGAAAAAAATGACTGAATCCATGAATGCATGAATGATAATCACCTCCTTAGAGAATGACCTTCATAAGGCTACACAGGGCTGGGTACCACCCGCTACTTTCCTTCACAGTGCGAGCTGAGAAAAGGCTCACAGAGGAACGAGGATGGTTTGATGAGGAGGGGAGAAAACAAATCCACGATGGCATTTTGAGGAGGGCAGGTTGAGTCAAGAATCCCAATAGAAGTGTTATGGTCCAGAGACCCTGACTCAGATCAAGAGAAGCAAGTTCAAGGAAAAGGAGGAGTCCCCGAAACCCTCACGCAGACTGTTTGGCCCTTGCTGCCATAGAGACTCAGCAGTCCTGCCAAACCAGGGCCTGACCTCCCCAGGTAGCAGCAGGTGTTTCCAGCCAGGAACTTTGCAGTAATTGCTTGTGTCCTTTTCCTTCACCAAATACAACTTCTGACCCATTAATATTCTTTCAGTGTGCAGAGAGTATGCCAAGAACTTCCTGTAGCTTATGAGTCATGGTCTCTGAGCACAGAACATCTCCCGGGGAAAGAAGGGTTGCAGAGCCCCAAGCCCCAAGGGGATCTCTGCCCAAGGGTGCCCTGCCCCAAAAGCACCCTGGAAAGGCCCTGTCAGGGATGCTCGGTTAAATTGTCCAGGGTGCCATGGAAACCTCACTGGGTGGCTAGGGCTGAAAGAACTTAGAGCAGATAGGAAACCAGGCACTGACCCAGGATGGGCAGCCTGATGTTTATTCTCAGGAGCCCCAGGCTTGACAGAGTTATTGAAGTAACCAAATGAGAAAATGTATGTGATACTGTTCTGCACGCTTTATGCACTGTTACTACTAGTTGCTATGATTAAACAAAAGTCAGACGTCAGACCTACAAGGCAGACATAATGTTCTCTGTCTCTCCTTTATATTCCCTTTGAGTTCCATTCCCCAGGAAAGACTAATAAGGAGGGAGTACTCAGAATGTCTTGATTGTGAAATTGATTTCAACTGGATTTGCTGCCGGTGAAAATGGGGAGCTTCAAAGACCACTACAAGGGACAGGAGAAGAAAGGGTGACATTCATGACCAGGGCTGGTACCCACAGAGACCTGCAAACCAAATGCAGAAATCACAGCCTGTTAAATAAGCACATATTTATCCGGGGGGTGGGGAGGGAGAAGAAAAAATAAAAATTAAATTAAATTAAATCATTTTAAAAAGCAGCATGCACTTAGCAAAGTCATCTGCGTGTGGTGGAACATACCTACTTGTGATAAGTCTACTTCGAATCAATCAACAAACATTTATTGAGCATCTGCTCTGTGTCAGAATGGCATTGGATACATGGTTTCCAGAAGCTCTCCAGAATCTTTTTCCCATTAAAATTCTAACATGTTCCCCCACCTAACGCTAGCATTGCACAATAATATTCTCAACACTCCTTTGACCCAGACGACGGGGACTACCTAGACAGTTTGGGAATTTACTTCCAACTCAAGTGTTGTTGTTTTCCCAGTCTGTGATACATTGTTCTGTTCTCTACTTTCTATAGAATCTATTCTCTTTCACTTCTTCCCTCCTGTTTCTCACACAGCTAGATAGACATGCACAAGGAGCTAAAATGCTGACAACGATTGCAAGACACTTCATTCCTGAGGGTCTCAGTTTCCTCACCTGAAAATTGGGCGTGTTGAGGAACATACACTCGAAGAACCCTTCCCGTTCTGTCCTTCAGAGACCCTGAAATTCGATACGTAGGTCTTCATTTTTCAATGAGGAGAGGAAGCTCAAGGCAGGGAGAAGCACCCAGATCATGGGCAAAGTCGAGATCAAAGATGCTAACATTGTGGAGTTGCCAACTTGCTCGGAGACTCCATGTCCAGCATGTAACAGCCTGACTTGCAAAAGACACTGTGCATAATTCATCCATGTCCAGAACAAGAGTGCAACTATGAGACTGGGAGGAAGGAAGACTATTAAGTGATAAAAGGATTGAAGTTCTTTAGGTAGCTGTTTTTCATTAGGTCTTTGCCAAGAAGGTTGACTTTGACCTGAAACTAGGGCTAACATCCCTGGGATGGCAGCAAGGCAAGAAGAAGGATGGCTTCTTATCCCTCTTTTGACTGGACATCAGCCAAGCAGCACTGATGCCTGCAGGGACCCTTGGCAGGCATCTTCCAAAGAGAGACTATGGTAGTCCAGAACAACCCACCTCCAACACTGGTAGAACAGCACAGAAAATACTCCAAACTGGGGCACCTCGGTGCCTTAGTCAGTGAAGCATCTGACTCTTGGTTTCTGCTCAGGTCGTGATCTCGTGGGTCATGGGAGCGAGCCCCTTGTCAGGTTCTGCACTCAGTAAGATCCTCTCACTCTGTCCCTCTCCCAACCCCTGCTCTCCCTCTCTCTCTCAAAAAAGAAATAAATCTTTTAAAAAAGAAAAAGAAAATACTCCAAACTGGTCATAGCCTTCTCCAACCTCACCAGTCCTCAAAATGCCACTCTGAGAAATGGATAAAGGTATAGAGAGAAGGGAGAGAAAGGCCCAGAATGACAAAGCTGATTTGCATTAAAGGACAAACACTGAGTACCAAGAAAAGAACTCCTTCTTGGAGGAGGGAGCAGAAGAAAACCCAGCCAATGTAAGGTAGAGTTAGAGGGAAAGTCCTGAAAGAAAGAGAGAGACAGAGAGAGCTCACAAAGAAAGAGGGATACCCCAGGAGGGGACAGCTGTTGTCCTACTTGGTGCATCTCCATATTGCAAGAACCTCAAGAAGGATTACTTTGCTGTTTATTATGAAGTGTAATGCATCTCTTCCAGGGCTCTCAATGAAGACTCAAAAGGCTTCACAAAATTTTCTTGAAGTTGGAAATGTTTCTTTGAATGCCACCCTTTGCTAAGACCATTGCAAAGGCGTCCGGGTTGCATTCCGGTGAGAGCCCGTTGGAAGAGCACTTTCTGCCTGAGGTGACCTCAGATCTGTAATCTGCTGGGTTCGCAGACACTGCAGCAAGGAAAGGACCCTGGGTTTGAAGTCAAAGGGCACTGGTTTCAATTACTAATTGTGTAAAGGAATTGTTTGGTCTCTGCTTCCTCATTTTGAAAATAAAAAGATGATGATTTCTAAACGGATACAGTTTGTAGATGGTGACCTTCAATTGGGAAGCCAGAGAACCACACATGTGCCCACGAAAAGAACAGAGCAGTGACACACGCTACAATATGGATGAACCTGAAAAGCGTGAGGACTAAGGGAAAGGAACCAGATACAAAAGACCAGGTACTAGGTCGATTCTGTCCACAGGAAAGGTCCAGAAAAGACAAATCTATACAGATAGGGAGTTGATTAGAATTTGCCTGGAGCTGGGAGGTGAGTGTGGGGACAGGAATGAGGTTTCTTTTTGGGGTGATAGAAAGGATTTAAACTAAGATTGTAGTGAAGGCCACACAACTAATACTAATAACCACTGAACTGTACACTTTAAATGGGTGCATTTAATGGCATGTAACTTATGCCTCAATAATGCTTTTTAAAAGCACACGTGCCCCTCATCACCCCCACTTCAATAGTCCTTGTGGGGGGTAAAAGGGGAATGTGTATTCAGAAAGAATTTCCTCCAGGTGTTTTTTCCTACCTACCTTCCCTACCTCCACATAAGAATCATTGACACAAGGCTTTGCCCCTCCCAGAGGGGTCCATAGCGCCCACCCCACTGGCTATCCCCTAGCAGCTGGTGGAAATTATGAATCAGAGGCCCCACTGCAGAAGCATGATTGTGGCTTGAAACTGGTGAGCATACAGAAGCTTGAGAAGCAACTGCTGTCCCTGCGTACAATCAGAGTTGTGCCCTTGCAAGGTCTTTTCTCTTGTTATCCTTTATGATTCCAACATTTGCTTAAGGAAAGTCCTCTCGCTTAAGGAACATTCTTGCCTTTCAGAAACCAGGTAATGTTTTGGGGACGCGGTGGCGGGGGAGACTCTTTTCACATTAAGGTAAATCATTATTGGTTACCAACAACACTAACCATGTTGCCTGCCTGCCTCAGAGCCTTGACCAGATGTTTACCTGGGGGGTTGCCACCAAGGGCGGAACACCAGGCATCTGAGGAATGCAGGTTCTCATCTCTGTTTCTGGATGTAGGTTAGGGAATCCAAATGCCCATTTGCTGTAGCGGCGAGTCTCCTCACAATCTGTCGTGTTGGTAAACTGCCCCACTGGTGTTTCTCTCCGTAATCCCACATAGCACTGATATCAGATGGCTGGCATTGCGCACAGGAAAACAGCCGGAACACGAGCAACATTTCCATATTTTGATGCTGCAAAGTGAATGATACAGCAGGGGCCTGGTTTCTAATTGCTTTGTTTCTGGCCTGGAGGACAAGCAGAAACTGGGATTTGGAAGCTGTTTTGGGGCACTGTTAGTTGCAGAAGCCAAAGGCTGCCCCATCCCCCCAAAAGACATTGGCATGGAATGTTAACCTCAAATATTTGCATAATTGAGACTTTTCCTTGCAATTTCTACTTGAAAACATGAGAGAATTATCAATTATTTTAGAGATTCTGACAATCACTAAACAACAAAACTGTTTGGAAGGCATTACATCCTTTAAGCATGATCATATAAAGAGTCCTGTCCCGCTCCGTTATGCAAGGTGGCAGTCCAGCCCAAGATTCACTCCTGCCTTTCTTTGGTCCCGTGGGTGTCTTCATTTTGACCAGTTTTTTTCTCATCAGCACAACCTCCAAAAGAGGAGCCGGAGACGGGAGAGATTACCAAGGCTGGGTTAGTTAAGTCTCTGTTCTTTTGAAGGTCTGGGGACAGTAGTGGACAATATTTCCATTTTCCCTGCGATGTTCCTCGAGTCAGAGAATTCAAAATCACAAGAGAATTCAAGGTAAGGTGACAGAAGAATTTCGAGCCAATTTTTTTTTTTAAATCAAACACTTTAGAAATTAATACAAAAGTACATTAGCACTCTTTCCAATAGTGAGAAGTGCAAACAATTTTCTAAACTCTGCCCAAGTACAAAAAGCTTTTTTCATGTATTGCCTTATTTATGATCGATGTGGGTGGAGAAAGAAGAATGCATTCATGGCTTTGGTGGCTCTTGGGCCAAGGATGTAGAGACATAGCTGCAAAGGTGAAGGAAGGGGGGAGACAGTTTAGAGCTGGGGCAGGCTGACAATGTCCGACCATCTGTGGACATTGGATGAGGCTGCTCCAAATACAGCAGCCAGAGAGCCGCCTGATGATTTAAGGCCCTTGTGATGGCTTCTGCACACCATGAAAAGGACATGGTGTGCCTCTCATGGCCCTAGTTTCATTTCCCAAGATCTGATAAGAGACACACTCGTACGATGATGTTGAATGAGTGAGAGGTCTAGCAACCCAAACTCCCAGCCCTATAAGAGCCCTTCCTTTTTTTTTTATTTTTAGCATTTTTATTACTTTTTTATTTTTTAATTTCAGTGTAGTTAACATACAGTGTTATGTTAATTCCAGTTGTACAAGATAGTGATTCAACAATTCTGTACATTATTCAGTGCTCATCACAAGAAGTTTACTCTTAATCTCCTTCACCTATTTTACCCATTACCCTACTCACCTCCCCTCTGGCAACTACTAATTTATTCTCTAAAGAGTCTGTTTTTTGGTTTGTCTTTTTCCTTTGTTTCTTAAACTCCATTTATGAGTGAAATCATAGGCTGTCTTTCTCTAATTTATTTCTCTTAGCATCATGACCTCTAGATCCATCCATGTTGTTGCAAAGGTCAAGATCTCATTCTTTTTTATGGCTAATACTCCGCATCTATCTATCTATCTATCTATCCCACATCTTCTTTATCCATTCATCAATTGATGGGCACTTGGTCTGCTTCAAGAGTTTGGCTATTGTAAATAATGCTGCAATAAACATAGGGTGTGTGTACCTTTTTGAATTAATGTTTTCTTATTCTTTGGGTAAATATCCAGTAGTGGAATTACTGGATCATATGTAATTCTATTTTTTTATTTTTTGAGGAAACTTCATACTGTCTTCCACAGTGGCTGCACCAGTTTGCATTCCCACCAACAGTGCACAAGAGTTCCTTTTTCCCACATCCTCACCAATACTTGTTGCTTCTTGTATTTTTTATTTCAGCCATTCTGACAGGTGTGAGGTGACATCTCATGATGGTTTTGATTTGGGTTTCCTTGAAGATTAGTGATAATGAGCATTTTTTCATTTGTCTGTTGGCCATCTGTATGCCTGTCTTCTTTGGAGAATTATCTGTGTCTTCTGCCCTGTTTTTTTTTTTTTAATTGGATTATTTGATTATTTTTGGTGTGGAGTTGTGTAAGTTCTTTATGAATATATAATTTTTAAGATTTTATTTTTTTATTTGACAGAAAGAGACAGACAGACAGAGAGGGAACACAAGCAGGAGTAGTGAGAGATGGAGAAACAGGCTCTTTGCAGAGCAGGGAGCCCGATGCGGGGCTCAATCCCAGGACCCGGGGATCATGACCTGAGTCAAAGGCAGACACTTAATGACTGAGCCACCCAGGCACCCCAGTTCTTTATATATTTTGGATGCTAATCCTGTATTGAATATGTCATTTGAAAATATCTTCTCCCATTCAGTAGGTTGTCTTTTAGTTTTCTTGGTCATTTCCTTTGCTGGGCAGAAGTTTTTTATTTTGATGTAGTCCCAATAATTTATTCTTGTTTTTATTTTATTTTATTTTTTGCTTTTGTTTCCCTTGCATTAGGAGGTTTATCCACCTAAGAGCCATTTCTTCTTCTTTTTTTAAATTATGTTATGTTAGTCACCATTAGTTTTTGATGTAGTGTTCCAAAATTCATTATTACATATAACACCCAGTGCTCCATGCAATACATGCCCTCCTCAATACCCATCACCATTTCTAGCAGAGTCGGACTCTACCATCACCTTTGTATCATTATGAAAAACAGTATTAAACCTATCAAAATCGATCCCAGAGATCACAACAATTACCAAAAATTTAAAAATAACTATACCCAAACCAGGGATGCCTTGGGTAATTTAAAAAAAAAAAGTTCATCTACATACCATCAAAACCACATACCATCATAAACCAGGTTTAGGTGATAGGTCCCACTTTAGCTTTATCTTCCTGTAAGAAACATGGTACAGGGGCACCTGGGTGGCTCAGTGGATTAAGCCTCTGCCTTCGGCTCGGGTCATGGTCTCAGGGTCCTGGGATCGAACCCCACATCAGGCTCTCTGCTCGGCGGGGAGCCTGCTTCTCCCTCTCTCTCTGCCTGCCTCTCTGCCTCCTTGTGGTCTCTCTCTCTGTCAAATAAATGAATAAAATTTTAAAAAAAAAGAAACATGGTACATTACCATCTGTACCTGTTTAACATTATATATTTGACAACTGAAACCCATAACTCTGAAGCAAGACAACAGCTTGGTAATTTATTTGCACATTGTCATTTCTCCAAGGTTACGTGGGTTTGTGGCACATAATGCAGCTGAAAAATTATGGGGAAACATCTGCCGTATTCTCCATGATGAAGGCAGGGAAAGGGTGTATTGATTAGTGACTACACTGTTTGTATTGGAAGTTTGACTTCCAACGTGGTCCAGAAACAGAGTTCAGATTCCAATTGGCCAGAAGCAGACACACCTGAAGCCTGGCTGTAACCACCCGTTATATAGCCGGGGGCCGCAGCAGCAGCAGCTGGCAACTGAGGGAGCCTTTGGAAGGTCGTGAGAGTCTTCTCTGAGCAACTCAGAAGAGAAACGAAGTGTTTAACATATTGGAATTTGGGGAGAGATGATAAATTGGATGTCAGTATGATGGAGTAAGTAAAGGAACCTCACTGGGGCAAGTAGGTACTGATTATAACTAGAGACGTGAGGGGCAAACAAACTGCATTTGGCAGCATGAAGAGAAATGACTATATGTGTCAAGGTTAAAGAAAAACCTGTTTGATATGGGGGTTTGCACTGGAACCTGAAGGGGGTCTACTACCTGGGTAGGAAGAGAGAAGAACATTATGAACTTAGAGTAGATAGTGAATGATCCCAGCTGAAAAAGAGAATTAATGTTGGAAACAATGAGAAAGAGGCTATGCAAGTGGGACCAGACTGAGGAGGTTGGCTTTTTAACTTCTGGTTATGATGATGTGAAAAATTTTATCGGGCAGGCCAACTTGATTTGCTAGGGAACGTCTGCCTAGAACGCTAGGTCAAGGATTCTAAGGCAGTGTTTGGACTTTTGAGAAAGAAGCCATGATCAGGTGGTAGTGTCTGCCCTGGGAGTTGGATGTGAGGTACAAGCTTCCTGTCTGCCGGCTTAGTCCTACAAGAAGGAGCACCGCGAGAGGTTTGAAAGCAAAACTAACTTAATTAAACCGAGAGACAGTGTTGCTATCCACTTGTCTATTACAAGAGAAAATTTGCCCCTAAAAGCTTAAATTTCAAAATTGTTTTGAAAAAAAGATGCAATAATGATTATTACCTTGCATTTAACTTGTGTGTTGATTCATTCAGTAAGTATCCTTGTGTGCCTATCAGAAGCTTGGCACCAAGAATAAATTATAGGGAAGATGAATGTTTCTCTGATCCAAGAGTTCACAGTCTAGTACGGGAGATACACACTTAAACCGATCTGAACTACAGAGGGATAAACTGAGGATACTGCATAATAAGTTGAAAATGGCCACCAAAAGATATCCACAACCCAATCCCCAGAATCTGAGAATGTCAATTTATAGGACCAAAAAAGGGGGGGGGGGCTTTGCAGATATAATTAAATTAAGGATCTTGAGATGGGGAAATTATTATGGATTATCTGGGTGGGCCCTAAATACAGTCACACATATCCTTATAAAAAGCAGGTAGAGGGAAATTTAACACAGAAAAGAAGACAATGTGGCCACAGGGATGGAGACTGGAGTGACGCAGCCACAAGCCATAAGTCATGGGGTGACTAGAGAGCCATCAGAAGACAGAAGCTGGAAGTAGCAAGGAAGGGATTCTCCCTTTCTGAGGCAGCATGGCCCTGCCAACATTTTGATTTTGGCTCAGTGATACTGACTTTGGACGTCTGGCCTCTAGAACTGTGAGAGAATAGATTTCTGTTGTTTTAATCCACAAAATTTATGATAATTTGTCAGGAGAGCCATAACAAACTAATACAGACACCCTGGGAGCTCATGAGAGAGTGGCTCATCCAGGCTTCCTGGGTCAAGTTTGGGAGCTACTCTGGTTGATTTAGGCAAAGAAAAATGTTCCTTGAAAGGCTGTCAGGGGGCTTTCATAGGGGACTTGTAAGATCTAGAAAAGCTGGAGGAAGAAGCTCAGGAAATGGGAAGCACCTCAGAAGGCTTCAAACACCATGTGGGAGGAACAATCCTTCCCAAAGGCAACGACCCCTGCCCCTGGAAATAGGAAATGATTTCTAGCCATCTCTTTTGTCTCTGTGTCAGTCACTCAATCCAAAATTCCAGGAAATAGGATCTGATTGGATAAGACTTGGACTGCCGAAGGATGGGAGAGAAATCGTCCCCCATTCAGCTTCTTCCATGAGAAGAGGAAGGAATCCCACAAATACTATACATTTGGGGAACTCTTCCCCAAATTCAGTAGGGGTTTTGGGTATTAACAACCAGGAACAACAAATATTCATACCAAGAGATATCTAATTCACTCTTGGGAGGTTCTGGGGGAAAAGTGGTATTTAAGCAGAAATCTCAAGGACCAGAAGAAGTTAGTCATGTGTGTTCGTAGAGTTAAATTATTTCTCTCCCCGCACACCACACACACAACCCAGATTTGTTCCTATCTCAGATAACAGACATACTAAGCACTAAACAGCACATCAGCGCCCTCTCCGATTCTCACTTCTATTTCATTCCTGATTACAAAAGGACTGAGGAAGGAGTATGGAAAATATGGGGCTCAAACCAAATGATACCACGTCTGAACCTTCCAGACCTCACTATACCTGTGTCCTCAGGACGTTAGCTTGGAATCCCCCATACATCACAGTGCTGAGAGCAAACAACACCATTGCTGCTTCCATGAAGTGTGTATCACATTGCTTAGCAACCCCTCACTGTTTGTGTGATGAACTCTTTGCCTGGGCACATATGAATAAATTTTGACTCCCTGGGGAATGTAGCTGAGTCACAATTCTACTTTTATGAGAACAGGAAAGAATAAAAACATTATTTGCCTACGTGGTTGCCCACAACACCTCAAATGGAGCACAGCTCTAAGACCTTCAGGTGAGATGACTCAGAAGACGGAAAGAAGGATAATGAGAATGAATGTGGATGACAAGTGTTAAGAACAGGCTAGAAATAAATTTGATTAACATCATCCTTCTAAGGAGGCAGAATAAATCCAGGAGGGGATTTCTGTCAGCCAGGACACCAGTGATCTGAGCAGCCAGGGTGGAGACGGTCAGTAGAGTCAGTAAGATTTATGTCAGACACAATCTCTGGCCATTGTTCTTAAACTGGGGCTTTCTACCTAGAAGTTTCCTGGGAAGATGTAATACCCATGACCTACGGGTAAGATTAAAAGCGAATTTACTGAACATTTAGCTAAAGCACGTACAACTATTTATATACATCCTATATTACTTTTGCTATAAATGAGCCTGTAAGCAAGCAATTCCCATTTAGAACCCTCCCTTCACACCACAGGCTGCTCCTGGCCCTCTCAGTCTAGGTCTATCCCAGCCTTGCCCTGACACCTTGTTTCATCACAAAAGAAGTAAAGTCAGAGATAGGGGTCAAATGACCATTGTGCCACTCGGTGGTTATATACCATGAGCAGCTCTCCAAGTCCCAGATTCCTTATCTGCAAACTGGGCAAAATAACAGCAATTCATAGGGTTGTTCTGGCAACTAAATGAGATAATACAGGGGCACCTGGATGGCTCAGTGGGTTAAGCCACTGCCTTCGGCTCAGGTCATGATCTCAGGATCCTGGGATCGAGCCCTGCATCGGGCTCTCTGCTCAGCAGGGAGTCTGCTTCTCCCTCTATCTCTCTCTGCCTCTCTGCCTACTTGTGATCTCTCTCGGTGTCAGATAAATAAATAAAATCTTTAAAAATAAATAAATAAGATAATACAAATAAAGCACTAATCACCGCCTGAACACTCAATAAATGGTAACTATATCGGATTGGAATCCTAGCTATTCCGCTTATTGGCTGTTGACCTTATACAAACAACTTCATCTTTATGAGCTTGCATTTTCTCCTCTGTAAAATGTTGATAGCAAAGCCTACCTTACAGAATTCCTGAGAGTATCAAATATGACATATATAAAAGAGCCATCACAGAATAGTCAACTAATAGTCCTTAATCTGTAGTAATAATGTTTCTATTTCTACCTATTGTTCCCTCTCATGTGGATTTAGCTAACGCTTGCATGGTTGGGGTTATCTGGCTCTTTCCTCCAAAAAAGATAAATTTCTCTAAGTTACTAAGACTTTTAGAAGCAACTTAAAGAGAAATACCATTTCCTCTCTAGCTTGGTGTCCTCGATGCCTGACACAAAGTAGATACACAATAAAATTAAATTTAAAAAGAATTTTTTCTCTGTCCCTGACTTCTTGCCTATTCTACGGCACTGTTTCTTGAGATTTTATTTATTGGTTTTAGGAGATCAGGGGTAGTGTCAGAAAGCACAATATTGATAACAAACATTAAATTCTGAAAATTATAGATCATTTCTACTACCATGATTAGGTTTAAGAAAATATTTAAAACCTCTTGCTTTAAACTAGTTAACTATTTAAAACATTATGTGAAGCTGGTGGGATTGGTTGGGAAGGGGATTCATGTATCCCTAAAATATATAAGTTGATCCATTAGAGTATGGGAAAAAAAAATATAAGAACTTCAGTTCAATTAGTACAGTAGTAAATGTATATAGTAGTACATAAATAAATTCCATATAGTAGGGGTGCATACTCAAAAATTGTGATGGAATTACAACTTATATAACCAAAAATGTTTAAAGATCATTGACTTAAGTTGTGTATTTAATGTCACAGTTTGCCATTAATCTTATATCCAAAACTTACCATAACATTTAAACTTCATTACTTTGGATGTGTAATTAGTTACCCACATGAAAACTACATATACAGCTTTAAAAGTTCCACTATCTTTATTTTACTAATGGAGCAAGGGAGAGAAGGGAAAGGAAGGAGGGGAGGGGAGGGAAGAAGATGGGAGGGGAGGAAAAGTGAGGGGAAGAGGAAGGGGGAGGGCGGGGGAGGGGAAGGGACCAGAACAGAAAGGAAGGGAAGGGACCAGGGAATTGAAATTTTTTTTTTATCTCAAGAGAATAACTTAAGCACTTCATGCCTCCTGCTAGCATTTCCTCAACTAACACCCAAGTGTTAGCCATTGTAGAACAATACACAAACAAAACCCAAGTTTTGTCAGCCAGGGTAGAACAATACAAAAATACTTGGTCCAAACTGAGTCACCAGAAACCAGCTTTCTCCCACAGTAACAAAACTCAGTTGGTCCTGGCCAGATGTCTGATTTGCTCGACTCTGCCTGCTGGCCTCTAACCTGTTCATGGTCCTGGGCCTGTGGCTCCTAAAGTTGTTTGTAATGATCTGCCTTATTGCACTCTGATGTCCATTCTTTTTTTTTTTTTTCCAGTGTTTTGTTTTTTAAAGATTGATTTATTTCTTTGCCAAAGAGAAAGAGAGAGAGAGAACAAGCAAGTGGAGCAACAGAGGGAGAGGGAGAAGTAGGCTCCCCACTGAGCAAGGAGCCTCATGCGGGGCTCAATCCCAGGACCCTGGAATCATGACCTGAGCTGAAGGCAGACACTCAACCAACTGAGCCACCCAGGTGTCCCTGATGTCCATTCTTTAAAGAGGTGTTAAATCATGGCTGCCCCAAGACTGCCCCAGGCTTAAGTTGGGCAGGAGGCCATTAATTCAAATTGCCTAAACAGAGCAGTTAAATGACACTCTTTTCTTTAAGGAATGTTTTTTGTTCAATACTAAATATTTTTAAAACTTCCTCCATTTCATTATTGAAGCTTCTCATTCCCCTGTCTAGTCATACAGCCATACAAATTTCAGTGCAGTATATACTGTCTACAACTGCCTAGAGTGTGGTAGACACCCCCACTCACGTGGGCAGTTCTTGCCCCAACATTCAGGGCTACCAAGGCCTATTAAGTTGGTTTCTAGGCATACTCATCATCTGGGAAGTATTCCCTTTCTGTTAGTTGAATAACCATTTATTAATAAAACAGGCCACTAATGAGTCAGTTTCAGTCTTAATTGTTTGGGCAAGTCATGACTGACTAAGTCACTTCTCAGACTTTTGACCCAAGGGTTCAGTGCCAACATGGAATAATTGCTTTCTCTATTTTATCACTTCAGGGCCAAAGGCTTAGCCAGCTGGAATATAAAATTAACTAGAGACAAAATATAACATCATTTTTCAATACAAATAATGTTTTCCATTTAAATGAAATTTCAAATTTTATGTTATTGTTCAAATGCTCTTATGACTCTTCAACAGTTCATTGAGGCTCTTCTTAAGGACTTCCATATGTTCTCCTAACCAACCTCTTACACTTGGATTCACACTCTTCTAGAATGTTTCCCCCTTCCTCTGACACCTTGCATCCTGAGACATCTGATCCACTTGTCCAAACCTACCCAGTTGCCAAGGTCTAATTCACATGACACATCCTCCTGAAGCTTTTGCTGAGGTTTGCAGCCCACGTTGATCTTCCTAACTGTAACAGCTTCATGCACAGCTTTTAATTTATGTGACTCTGTGTTGTTCTCCAATGATACGGGGAGATCTTGGATGAACTGAATAATTATAAGCACATTTGCTTTCATCACACTATAAAACTTAACATTCAATATCATAGTGTTTATGAAGCTATATTCAATCAGCAAATTTAAAACTTTGACCTTGAGGTTGCCTGTTTCTGTGTTAATCAGTGGAGATTACTCCCATGCAAAGAGACTTGGTGTGAAGGAAAGTCATTGTTCCTAGAAACAAAGCATATCAGATAATTGGGTTATTAACCTAAACCTCCCTATATATATATATATATATATTGTATTTATTTTATAATATATAAGTTTTTATTTTAATTCCAGTTAGTTAATATACAGCGTTATATTACTTTCAGGTGTACAATATAGTGATTCAACACTTCCATACATTACCCTGTGCCCATCACCAGTGTCCTCCGTAATCCCCAACACATATTTTACCTATCCCCCACCCACCTCCCCTCTGGTAACCATCAGTTTGTTCTCTATAGCTGACTGTTTCTTGTTTTGTTTCTCTCTCTGTCTCTTATTTTTTTTTCCTTTTGCTTGTTTTTTTTTAATCTCTTAAATTCCACATGAGTGAAACATATATTTCTTTCTTTATTTCACTTAGCATTATCTCTAGTTCCATCCATGTCATTGCAAATGCAAGATTTCATTCTTTATGATGCTGAGTAATATTCTATTATATAGATCTAAATTACATATCTATACACATACACACACACACACACGTGTGTGTGTGTGTGTGTGTATCACATCTTCACATCATATCCACTCATCAGTGGATGGACATGGGCTGATTCCATATCTTGGCTATTATAAATAATGCTGCTACAAACATAGGGTGCAAGTATTCCTTTGAATTAGTATTCTTGTGATTCTTAGGGTAAATACCCTGTAGTGCGAGTAGCCCTATTTTTAACTTTTTGAGGACCCTCCCTATTGTTTTCCACAGTGGCTGCACTAGTTTGCATCCCCACCAACATACACGAGGGTTCCCTTTTCTCCACATCCTCACCAACCTGTTGTCTCTTTTATTGTGTTTCTAGTCATTCTGACAGGTGTGAGGTGATATCTCATTGTAGCTTTCATTTGCATTTCTCTGATAATAAGTGATCATGAGCATCTTTTCATGTGTCTGTTGGCCATCTGGGCATCTCCTTTGGAGAAATGTCTGTTCATGTCTTCTGCCCATTTTTTCATTGGATTATTTGGTATTTGGGTGTTGAGTTGTATTAGTTCTTTATATATTCTGGATAGTAACCCTTTATTGGAAATGTCATTTGCAAATATATTATCCCATTCCATGGTGCCTTTTAGTTTTATTGTTTCCTTTGCTGTGCAGAAGCTTTTTATTTTGCTGTACAGAAGCTTTTTATTTTTATATAGTCCCTATAATCTTGTTTTTTTCCCCCTCACCTCAGGGGACCTATCTAGAAAAAATGCTATGGCCAATGTCAGAGAAATTATTGCCTGTGTTCTCTTCTAAGATTTTTATGGCTTCAGGTCCCACATTTAGGTCTTTAATCCATTTTGAATTTATTTTTGTGTATTGTGTAAAACAATGGCCCAGTTTCATTCTTCTGCATGCTGCTGTCCAGTTTTCTCAATACCATTTGTTGAAGAGATGTGTCTTTTTCCCATTGGATATTCCTTTCTACTTCATCAAAGATTAATTGACCACATAGTTGTGGGCTTATTTCTGGATTTTTTTATTCTGTTGCATTGATCTGTCTATTTTTGTGCCTGTACCATACTGTTTTGATTACTGCAGCTTTGTAAAAAAAACTTGAAGTTTGGAATTGTGACGCCTCTAGCTTTGCTTTTCTTTTTCAAGATTGCTTTGGCTATTCAGGATCTTTTGTGGTTCCATACAAATTTTAGGATTGTTTGTTCTAGTTCTGTGAAAAATGCTGTATTTTGATAGGGATTGAACTAAATGTGTAGATTGCCTTGGGTAGTATAGACATTTTAATGATATTTGTCTTCCAATCCATGAGCATGGAATGTCTTTCCATTTCTTTATGTTGTCTTCAATTTCTTATATCAGTGTTTTATAATTTTCAGAGTACAGGTCTTTCATCCCTTTGGTTAAATGAATTCCTAGATATCTTATTATTTTGGATGCAATTGTCAATGGAGCTGTTTTCTTAATTTCTCTTTCTGTCACTTCATTATTTGTGTATAGAAATGCAACATATTTCTGTATGCTGATTTTTTTATCCTGCAACTTTACTGAATTCACTAAACCTCCCTATATATTAAAAATAACTAGTTTATTGAACTTCTTAGTTTAAGTATGACGGGTAATGTTATAATATCTGCCATGTTTATTTCAGATTGAATTTTAGAGAAATACAATGTTAGAGGGGTACTGGAAATTCTTTTTTTCCCAGTCCCATTACTCTCCCTTCTGGGCCATTGGCAACTAATATTATAAATTTGTGTATCCTATGTTATGTTCATTACACATACATTCACACTCTCTCTCTCTCTCTCTCTCTCACACACACACACACACACACACACACACGGTGGTTCTCTGTTACATTAGCAGCCTATAATGAGCCACACCTCCCAGAATTCATATCACTGAGTAGATACCCTCCCTAGAGCTTGAGCTGGTCTGAGTGATGGCAATGACACTGGGCCAGTCCCATGCCTAGGCTTTAAGAATTCTTGTCTGCTTCTCCTTGTGTACTCTTGGGAGCCCTGAACTGCTATGTAAGAAACACAGTCTATGTGAAAGACCATATGCAGAGTCCACATGTAAAGGCTACATGGCAATGAGAAGTCCCAAAACAACATGTAGAAGGAGAAAAATCCAGCTGTCCCAAGTGCCACTGACATCGGCTCCAGATCACCTATCTGCCAGCCATAAAGTGACGAGCAAAACCAACAAAATTGGCCAGCTGAGTTGAGCCCAGATTGCAGAATTTTAGGCCAAAAATAATTTTTGTTGATTTAAGCCCTAAGTTTTAAGCTGGTCTATTATGAAGCAATAGATAATCAAAACATATATATTCATAAACATTATATAGTAATATTTCATGTGAGTTTTTAAAATTCGACATGAGTGTCATCAGTGTACATAACATTGTATCATTTGTTTTTTCTTAGTCAATATCATGCTTTTAGGTCTATTATTATTAAAACCATAGATCTAGTTCATTCATTTTAATTCCTGTATATTCCATTGTATGACTAATACAGCTTGTTTTAAAAATTGGGTTGTTTCCAGTTTTTCCTCCATTGCAAGCCAAGGAGCAATAGACATTCTCACAAAGGTCTCCTGTGCTTATGTGAGAGAATTTCTTTAATTTAAATATCTTAATGTTTTTAAAGATTTTCCATGCACCAATATTATCCCCATTTTACCAATGAGGAACCTGAGGCTCAGAGAATATAAGTGACTGGCTTAAGGGCAGACAGCAAATAAGTCACAGAACTAGGATTAAATAGGTTTATTTGACTCTAAAGCCCACTTCTTCAACCTCTATACTGTTCTGCATACAAGTGTCCTACAGAGCTATGTCTGCTGATTTTGTTTCTCCACCAGAATTCTATATCCTTTGAGGGTTTACAACTATAATTCATAATAATAGCTTATTGTTATAACTTAATAGCTTAATAACCACTTGTTATGTAACCACTATGGGCCAGATGTTGTACATAACCTTTAAAATATTATTTAATTTCATTCATTTAATCCTCATACAACCTGATGATTCCCATTTTATAAACAAGGGAACTGAAGCACAGTGAATTTCAATAGCCCACCCAGAGTTACACAGATAGACAATGGCCAAGATAGGAACAGATCCAAGTTTTGCAGGGCTTAAAACTTATCCAAGTTGGATTAGGGAGGCTCTCAAAGAAATAGAATTCAAATATACAAATATAAAAGTAGGTATGAAAGTGACTATTCCGAATGAAATAGAAACCACCACTGGTTACTTGACTCTTAGATATGCAATTCCCTTTCTTCTGAGATAGATTTAGACAGTTCCTTTGGAATGCTTACAAAGAAAATGTATCCTAGCTGCTACTGGCTTTCCATTTTGAATACTCTGCAACTTCTTTCACTCACAGGGGCTATGCGAGGGAGGGGCTCTGAGGCTGAAGCACCATTAACTCATGATAAATCTGCTTCCAGGCAGACCTAGGATTTAACCTAGACAAACCTAAATGTTTGCCTTAACATTTGCCTTCTCCAAAGCCCATCTTAGGAACCATTTTGGATTCACACAGTCCAAAGGGCCTGGAACTAGCCCTCAGTATGTATTAGGGAGCCATGATCTTGTGTACAACCCACCTCAGTCATTCTCCCTCATCTTACACAATTAATTTTCTTTGCAGTATCTATTACTACCTGCAATTATCTTAATTGTGTATTTGTGTGTTTATTGTCTGTTTATCCCACTTGAACATACAGCCCATAAGATGAGAAACCTTGCCTATATTTGTTCCACATTGTATCCTCATTATCTACAACAATGCCTTGGCCTCATTTATAGTATCAATGAACATCTATAGAATAAATTAGTGAACAAATTCTAGCTGAATGAAGAAATTAAAATACTTTCACATTAAGATAGCTCAAAGCTTAGAGAAGTCATACAGAAAAAAAATTTATAACGGAGTTTGCAGTATTTGAAACAAGTTCATGCAATTTTCTTAAAACCAAATTTATATTTTACACACATCAGGCATTATATTAAGCTCATTTTCTTATGAAAACGTTAAATATTTAAATCCCAGGTACAATCCACAGTTCTTGAGCAAAAGTTATCCTTCCTCTATAGTAATTATAGTAAGATTATAATAGAAAATAACAATACTCAAGAACTATCTTTATTAATATGGTAATCAAGAAGTTCACACTGCATATACTGGGAATCAAATCTAAAAGAACTAACAGTAGCAGCTTCTTTTTCCAGTGGAGAAATGCAAATTTTGCCACTTCGTGGATGATTTATCTTAAGTTGGGAAATTATCAGGAAATTAAAAAGAAAGAGAAATGTTTGTTTCTAAACTATGACTCATATAAGAGAATTGCACCAAGTCTGTGTTTTATACATTTTCACACTAGTCTACTTGAAAGACTATTTTATTTTTTAATCCTCATTTCTTGTCTAACATTATTAAAATTCAAAATAACAACTTTGTTTTCTTAAATTTCATAATTGTTATTGAGGAAAAAGTACAGACTACATAAAGTTATTGTCTGAGATAAATATCTGAGGTTAAAATGTCTTTTGTTTTCTGTTCTTCTATTAAGTATGGCAAAAAAAATCCTCAAAATAACCATAATTAATGTTTCACTTGGGAATGGTTCGCTTCCCTGTTGCCTTTCCAAACATCCCACAAACCTCTGTTTCTGTTTACTTTGGTTAACAAGATTTCCAAATCTTCTTCCAGTATTCTAATGAGTTTAAAAGTATGCTTTCAGGAGGAGTCAAGATGGCGGAGAAGTAGCAGGCTGAGACTATTTCAGGTAGCAGGAGATCAGCTAGATAGCTTATCTAAAGATTGCAAACACCTACAAATCCAACGGGAGATCGAAGAGAAGAAGAACAGCAACTCTAGAAACAGAAAATCAACCACTTTCTGAAAGGTAGGACTGGCGGAGAAGTGAATCCAAAGCGACGGGAAGATAGACCGCGGGGGGAGGGGCCGGCTCCCGGCAAGCGGCGGAGCAACGGAGCACAAAATCGGGACTTTTAAAAGTCTGTTCCGCTGAGGGACATCGCTCCAGAGGCTTAACCGGGGTGAAGCCCACGCAGGGTCAGCGTGGCCTCAGGTCCCGCAGGGTCACAGAAGGATTGGGGTGTCTGAGTGTCGCAGAGCTTACAGGTATTAGAACAGGGAAGCCAGCTACAGAGACGGAGCCGAGGAGTGAGCTCCCAGCTCAGGGTTACCTTGAACCGGTCGCAGGCTCGGTCAGCTCGGATCGCGGCCAGAGGCCAGGGTGACGGGAGTAATTGGGCGCTGTTCTCTGAGGGCGCACTGAGGAGTGGGGCCCCGGGCTCTCAGCTCCTCCGGGCCAGAGACCGGGAGGCCGCCATCTTCATTCCCGCCCTCCGGAACTCTACGGAAAGCGCTCAGGGAACAAAAGCTCCCGAAAGCAAACCCGGGCGGATTACTCAGCCCAGCCCCTGGTAAGGGCGGTGCAATTCCGCCCGGGGCAAAGACACTTGAGAATCGCTACAACAGGCCCCTCCCCCAGAAGATCAACAAGAAACCCAGCCAGGACCAAGTTCACCTACCAAGGAGTGCAGTTTCAATACCAAGGAGAGCAGCGGAATTCCAGAGGAGGAGAAAGCAAACCACGGAACTCGTGGCTTTCTCCCCATGATTCTTTAGCCTTGCAGTTAATTTAATTTTTTTTCTTTTTCAATATTTTTTTCTCTTCTCTGCCAATTTTTTTTAACTTTTACTCTTTTCTTTTTTAACGTTTTTAAACTAGTTTATCTAATATATATATTTTTTTCTTTTTTATATTTTTTCTTTATTGGTTTTCTTTTTTTAATTGTTTCTTTTTTTTATTTTCTCTTTCTGAACCTCTTTTTATCCCCTTTCTCCCCCCTCACAATTTGGGATCTCTTCTGATTTGGTTAAAGCATATTTTCCTGGGGTTGTTGCCACCCTTTTAGTATTTTACTTGCTCCTTCATATACTCTTATCTGGACAAAATGACAAGGCGGAAAAATTCACCACAAAAAAAAGAACAAGAGGCAGTACCAAAGGCTAGGGACCTAATCAATACAGACATTGGTAATATGTCAGATCTAGAGTTCAGAATGACGATTCTCAAGGTTCTAGCTGGGCTCAAAAGGCATGGAAGATATTAGAGAAACCCTCTCCGGAGATATAAAAGCCCTTTCTGGAGAAATAAAAGAACTAAAATCTAACCAAGTTGAAATTTAAAAAGCTATTAATGAGGTGCAAGCAGAAATGGAGGCTCTCACTGCTGGGATAAATGAGGC
Source organism: Enhydra lutris kenyoni (assembly GCF_002288905.1). Taxonomy (NCBI): domain Eukaryota; kingdom Metazoa; phylum Chordata; class Mammalia; order Carnivora; family Mustelidae; genus Enhydra; species Enhydra lutris. The sequence goes on along the minus strand of NW_019154098.1, from coordinate 42,723,867 downwards.
AGAAGAAAGAATTAGCTATATAGAAGACCAAATGACAGAGAATAAAGAAGCTGAGCAAAAGAGGGACAAACAGCTACTGGACCACAAGGGGGAGAATTCAAGAGATAAGTGACACCATAAAACGAAACAACATTAGAATAATTGGGATTCCAAAAGAAGAAGAAAGAGAGAGGGGAGCAGAAGGTATATTGGAGAGAATTATTGGAGAGAATTTCCCCAATATGGCAAAGGGAACAAGCATCAAAATCCAGGAGGTTCAGAGAACCCCCCTCAAAATCAATAAGAATAGGTCCACACCCTGTCACCTAATAGTAAAATTTACAAATCTTAGTGACAAAGAGAAAATCCTGAAAGCAGCCCGGGAAAAGAAGTCTGTAACATACAATGGTAAAAATATTAGATTGGCAGCAGACTTATCCACAGAGACCTGGCAGGCCAGAAAGAGCTGGCATGATATATTCAGAGCACTAAACGAGAAAAACATGCAGCCAAGAATACTATATCCAGCTAGGCTATCACTGAAAATAGAAGGAGAGATTAAAAGCTTCCAGGACAAACAAAAACTGAAAGAATTTGCAAACACCAAACCAGCTCTACAGGAAATATTGAAAGGGGTCCTCTAAGCAAAGAGAGACCCTAAAAGTAGTAGATCAGAAAGGAACAGACACAATATACAATAACAGTCACTTTACAGGCAATACAATGGCACTAAATTCATATCTCTCAATACTTACCCTGAATGTTAATGGGCTAAATGCCCCAATCAAAAGACACAGGGTATCAGAATGGATAAAAAAACAAAACCCATCTATATGTTGCCTACAAGAAACTCATTTTAAACTCGAAGACACCACCAGATTTAAAGTGAGGGGGTGGAAAAGAATTTACCATGCTAATGGACATCAGAAGAAAGCAGGAATGGCAATCCTTATATCAGATCAATTAGATTTTAAGCCAAAGACTATAATAAGAGATGAGGAAGGACACTATATCATACTCAAAGGATCTGTCCAACAAGAAGATCTAACAATTTTAAATATCTATGCCCCTAACGTGGGAGTAGCCAATTATATAAACCAATTAATAACAAAATCAAAGAAACACATCAACAATAATACAATAATGGTAGGGGACTTTAACACTCCCCTCACTAAAATGGACGGATCATCCAAGCAAAAGATCAACAAGGAAATAAAGGCCTTAAAGGACACACTGGACCAGATGGACATCACAGATATATTCAGAACATTTCATCCCAAAGCAACAGAATACACATTCTTCTCTAATGCACATGGAACATTCTCCAGAATAGATCACATCCTGGGTCATAAATCAGGTCTCAACCGGTATCAAAAGATTGGGATCATTCCCTGCATATTTTCAGACCACAATGCTCTGAAGCTAGAACTCAATCACAAGAGGAAATTTAGAAAGAACCCAAATACATGGAGACTAAACAGCATCCTTCTAAAGAATGAATGGGTCAACCAGGAAATTAAAGAAGAATTGAAAAAATTCATGGAAACAAATGATAATGAAAACACAACAGTTCAAAATCTGTGGGACACAACAAAGGCAGTCCTGAGAGGAAAATATATAGCGGTACAAGCCTTTCTCAAGAAACAAGAAAGGTCTCAGGTACACAACCTAACCCTACACCTAAAGGAGCTGGAGAACGAACAAGAAAGAAACCCTAAACCCAGCAGGAGAAGAGAAATCATAAAGATCAGAGCAGAAATCAATGAAATAGAAACCAAAAAAACAATAGAACAAATCAACAAAACTAGGAGCTGGTTCTTTGAAAGAATTAATAAGATCGATAAACCCCTGGCCAGACTTATCAAAAAGAAAAGAGAAAGGACCCAAATAAATAAAATCATGAATGAAAGAGGAGAGATCACAACTAACACCAAAGAAATACAGACAATTATAAGAGCATACTATGAGCAACTCTACGCCAACAAATTTGACAATCTGGAAGAAATGGATGCATTCCTAGAGATATATAGACTACCACAACTGAACCAGGAAGAAATAGAAAGCCTGAACAGACCCATAACCAGTAAGGAGATTGAAACAGTCATCAAAAATCTCCAAACAAACAAAAGCCCAGGGCCAGACGGCTTCCCGAGGGAATTCTACCAAACATTTAAAAAAGAACTAATTCCTATTCTCCTGAAACTGTTCCAAAAAGTGGAAATGGAAGGAAAACTTCCAAACTCATTTTATGGGGCCAGCATCACCTTGATCCCAAAACCAGACAAGGATCCCATCAAAAAAGAGAACTACAGACCAATATCCTTGATGAACACAGATGCAAAAATTCTCACCAAAATACTAGCCAATAGGATTCAACAGTACACTAAAAGGATTATTCACCATGACCAAGTGGGATTTATTCCAGGGCTGCAAGGTTGGTTCAACATCCGCAAATCAATCAATGTGATACAATAAAAGAAAGAACAAGAACCATATGATACTCTCAATAGATGCTGAAAAAGCATTTCACAAAGTACAGCATCCCTTCATGATCAAAACTCTTCAAAGTGTAGGGATAGAGGGCACATACCTCAATATCATCAAAGCCATCTATGACAAACCCACCGCAAATATCATTCTCAACAGAGAAAAACTGAAAGCTTTTCCGCTAAGGTCAGGAACACGGCAGGGATGTCCATTATCACCACTGCTATTCAACCTAGTACTAGAAGTCCTAGCCTCATCAATCAGACAACAAAAGGAAATTAAAGGCATCCAAATCGGCAAAGAAGAAGTCAAACTATCACTCTTCGCAGATGATATGATACTATATGTGGAAAACCCAAAAGACTCCACTCCAAAACTGCTAGAACTTGTACAGGAATTCAGTAGTCAGGATATAAAATCAATGCCCAGAAATCAGTTGCATTTCTCTACACCAACAACAAGACAGAAGAAAGAGAAATTAAGGAGTCAGTCCCATTTACAATTGCACCCAAAACTGTAAGATACCTACGAATAAACCTAACCAAAGAGGCTAAGAATCTATACACAGAAAACTATAAAGTACTCATGAAAGAAATTGAGGAAGACACAAAGAAATGGAAAAATGTTCCATGCTCCTAGATTAGAAGAATAAATATTGTGAAAATGTCTATGCTACCTAAAGCATTCTACACATTTTTTTAATTTTTTATTTATTTATTTTATTTAACAGAGAGAGAGATCACAAGTAGGCAGAGAGGCATGCAGAGAGAGAGAAAGGGAAGCAGGCTCCTCTCTGATCAGAGAGCCTGATGCGGGGCTCGATCCCAGGACCCTGAGATCATGACCTGAGTCGAAGGCAGAGACTTTAACCCACTGAGCCACCCAGGCGCCCCAGCATTCTACACATTTAATGCAATTTCTATCAAAGTACCATCCATTTTTTTCAAAGAAATGGAACAAATAATCCTAAAATTTATATGGAACCAGAAAAGACCTCGAATAGCCAAAGGAATATTGAAAAAGAAAGCCAAAGTTGGTGGCATCACAATTCCGGACTTCATGCTCTATTACAAAGCTGTCATCATCAAGACAGCATGGTACTGGCACAAAAACAGACACATAGATCAATGGAACAGAATAGAGAGCCCAGAAATAGACCCTCAACTCTATGGTCAACTAATCTTCAACAAAGCAGGAAAGAATGTCCAATGGAAAAAAGACAGCCTCTTCTCTTCAATAAATGGTGTTGGGAAAATTGGACAGCCACATGCAGAAAAATGAAATTGGATCATTTCCTTACACCACACACAAAAATAGACTCAAAATGGATGAAGGACCTCAGTGTGAGAAAGGAATCCATCAAAATCTTTGAGGAGAACACAGGCAGCCACCTCTTCAACCTCAGCCGCAACAACATCTTCCTAGGAACGTCGCCAAAGGCAAAGGAAGCAAGGGCAAAAATGAACTATTGGGATTTCATCAAGATCAAAAGCTTTTGCACAGCAAAGGAAACAGTTACCAAAACCAAAAGACAACTGACAGAATGGGAGAAGATATTTGCAAACGACATATCAGATAAAGGGCTAGTGTCCAAAATCTATAAAGAACTTAGCAAACTCAACACCCAAAGAACAAATAATCCAATCAAGAAATGGGCAGAGGACATGAAGACATTTCTGCAAAGAAGACAACCAGATATCACTGATTCTATCCAAAGTTGTACTGGAAGTCTCTGCTAACAGCGAAAACAAGAAAAAAATGATAAAAGAGTTACAAATGAGTAACCAAGCTGTCATTACTCATGGATGATATAACAACACAGATAATCCCAGAGAATTACAATTAGAATTCAACAAGTTATTAAGATACAAAATCAACAGACACAGATCAACTACTTTTCTATGCAACAGCAAAAAACAAGTAGCAAACAGTAATTTCTAACATCATGTCTTTCACAAACAATAAATGCTACCTGGTGCCAAGGGCTAAATCTACAATTTATGTGCAATATTTTTACGGGAGAAAAGTCACAAAACATTATTGAAGGAGTAAATAAATGGAGAAGTATGTGATGCTTATAGACGGGGAGCCCCACTATCACCAAGAGAGCAAGTTTCCCAAGATGAATCCAGAAAAGCTAGGGCAAAGGCAAAATACCAAGAATATCTTTTGTTGGAACTTCACAAGCTAATTCTCAAATTTATATGTAAATGCAAAAACCAAAAAATAGCCAATGTATTTTGAAGAAGAACACATTTGGACATTAAGCTATAGTGATTAACAACAGCATGGGACTGGTACACAGATAGCCAAGGATATCAATGAGAGGTAACAGAGAGCCTAGGAACATAAACATAAATATAAAAACTTGATATTTGTCAAAGATAACACTAAAAAATCATGGGAAGAGAATTAACTAGTCAGTGAATGGTGCTGGAATAAATGGTGACCCACAAAGGAGAAAAGAAAAATCAGATCCCTATTAAACAACATGTATGAGGGGCGCCTGGGTGGCTCAGTGGGTTAGGCCTCTGCCTTCGGCTCAGGTCATGATCTCGGGGTCCTGGGATCGAGTCCCGCATCGGGCTCTCTGCTCGGCAGGGAGCCTGCTTCCCTCCCTCTCTCTGCCTGCCTCTCCGTCTACTTGTGATCTCTCTCTGTCAAATAAATAAATAAAATTTTTTTAAAAAAATAAAAATAAAAATAAACTACATGTATGAAAATAAATTTCAGGCAGATTAAATCCTTTAATGTAAAAAGGAAAACACAAAATATAGAAAAATGTATTTATGACTTTAGGATAGGAAATAATTTTTTAACCAAATAAAAACCAAAATAAAACCATAAGTCTAAATTTAAAAACCTCTGTACACCAAAAGATACTAGTAACAATGTGAAAATACAAGTCACTTGAAAGAAGATATTTGCCATTACAAAAGATTAGTATTCAGAATATGTAATTCTTATGTAATAAGTATTTATTAATATAATAAGTTTATTATTATTTATATATAATTTATATATAATTTATAATTAATAAGTATAATTACATATATCTAATGTAATTAGTATTCAGAATATGTAATTCTTATGTAATAAGAATTCAGATCAAAAAAATTGTTAAAAGGAGAAAGTACAATTTTAAGTTTAAAATATAAGTGGATTCAAAGTTTAAAGTAAATAATTCTCTGAGGAAAAAGTCTGAATAGTCAACAAAAATAGGATAACATACTCAGTTCTACTTGTAGTTAAAGGAATGCAAAGTTAAATAACAATAAGAACCATTTCACTCCCATTTAGATTGACAAAAACAACTCTGCAGAGCAATTTTCCCATAAAGATGGACATATATTATAGCTGAGTGATTCCACTTTGACAGAAAATCTTGTTAATGTGTACAAAGAGACATGGACAAAAATAAATTTGGGAGCATTGTTTATAAGACACCAAAAAAAAAAAAAAAAGGGAACAACCTAAATGTTCATTAATAAGAGAAATAACGAATTGTGGTGTATTCACACAATTGAATACTATTCAGCAACTAAAATGAAAAACTAGTGCTACTTGTGTCAGCATGCATAACTTTTTTAAATATGTAAAGTAGAAAGATTAGGTTGATATAAAGTTATATACAGTTTTACAGCCTGTAAAACAACACTATAAAAACCTCATGGACAAATACATGTATGGTCAAAATATAAAAATATGTATGGGGATGGTCAGCACCAAATTCAGGATATTAATTCTTTCTGGAAGAAGAACGAGGTCAAAAGAGGGTTTACCATTTTTGCTAGGTTTATTTCTTAAGGAAAAAAGATTTAAGCAAACATAGCAAGATGTTATGACTGTGTAAAGTTGTATGAGATGTACAGACCCATTACAATGTTGTACTATATACTTTGTTATGTTTTAAAGTATTTCATGATTTTAAAAAGAAAAAATTGTACCCACAGATGCTGAATACTAGTCCAGGGACAGAGTGAGTGTTACATTTAAATCCCATTCTTTGTATTCATGGGAGAGTTCTCTCCAGTCCTAGAATCATGAAAGGTCTTTACACAGGTATCGTTCATCAGCTCTGCAAGCTTGGAACCAGAATAAAAAGTCTCTGTTGACTGAGATTTTTGCTCATGGCCACAGGGCATCTCAAAATGGGATTGATGGCACAGAACTCTAAATTTCCAACTGAGTCAGTGCTGAAGGAACACAATGTGGCAATGCTACATGAAGGAGAAAATTGGATTCTGTTCTGGCTCCAATGGAATTCATTCCAAGGGAGACACCAAAATCCTCTCTGAGAGGGAATGAAGCTGAGCCAATCTGATTATCAGAGCACTGAGAGTTCCCAGTAGAGACAAGTAAAGCTGGGTCCCAGCAGAAGAGCACAACAACCCCCCGCCAAAATTTGAATTTGGTATTTTCCTAGAAACATCTTGCCAGAACTTGTTTATGTCTCCAGGTTCCCATGAATTTTATCCACATTATAAAGTACACTCCAAACATCATTAAAACTGCATTTTTTTTTTTTAATTTACTGGGGAGAGAAGATACTGACACTGACCTGGACAGAAACTCCTAGAACACAAAACTACCCCATCAGCACTTTAAGCAAAGTAGACGTTTTAAGCTTTTCTCTGGCATTTTACAGGTGTGTTCAGCTAGCAGGCTAACAGTCAAAGACAACAAAATTACAGCATCTTACTGATGGAGAAACTTACCTTCCTGTCCAGAGAAAATGAATAAACATTCATCTGAGATATTAGGTATCTCAGAAACACTGACATTGTTTCACTCAAGATTTGAGAAAGACTTAGGTAGACCACACTAGGCGGAAAGATTACATAATATGCAGCTCAAAAGAATAAAACATCACAACATGATTTTAACTACTAAGATTTGGGGATGAAGATCATTGTGCGCTATTTTTAGAAAATCTCTATTTAAATAGCTGTAAAGTCAGATTATAATTTATAACACGTGGTGGGGCTGAGCTATTAGATGTTCAAAGATTGACTGAAGCAGAAGGAAGAAAAGAAAGAGGGTCAGAGACAAGAGTAGGAGTAGGGAGAAGAAACTATTCCAGCCAAGAAGAGATAACCAAGCTCATTATTAAAAAATTAAGATTTAGGGGTACATGGGTGGCTCAGTTGTTAAATGTCTGTCTTCAGCTCAGGTCATGATCCCAGGGTCCTGGGATCAAGCCCTGAATCAGGCTCCCTGCTTGGTGGGAAGCCTGCTTCTCCCTCTCCTGCTCCCTCTGCTTGTGTTCCTTCTCTCCCTGTATCTCTGTCAAATAAATAAATAAAATCTTAAAAAAAAAAAAAAACTCAAAACTTTTAGAAGAAATTGTAAAAGTTCTTTATGAGTTTGGGGCAAGAGGAGTCTCTTCAATAAATGAGTGAATAAGCAAGCAAACAAAAAAATCACATCCTCAAAAAGAAAATATGCATTTGGCTACATTAAAATTTAAGGATACTATATATAAATATAAATTGCTGGAAGAAGATACATTTGTAATTCATACAACTGACAATTAATAATTAATCTAATTAACTGAACTAATTAATATTGTTTATTAATTAGGGGCACCTGGGTGGCTCAGTGGGTTAAAGCCTCTGCCTTCGGCTCAGGTCATGAACTCAGGGTCCTGGGATCGAGCCCCCCATCAGGATCTCTGCTCAGCAGGGAGCCTGCTTCCCCCTCTCTCTCTGCCTGCCTCTCTGCCTACTTGTGATCTCTCTCTGTCAAATAAATAAATAAAATCTTTAAAAAATATATTGTTAATTAAATCAATAATAATCAATAATAAATTAAATCAAATATTTAAAGTCTTTTTTTAAAAGAGTTTACTTATTATTTCACAGAGAGACACACAGCAAGAGCAGGAACACAAGCAGGAGGAGTGGGAGAGAGAGAAGCAGGCTTCCACCAAGCAGGAAGCCAGATACAGGGCTAGATCCCAGGACCCTGGGATCATGACCTGAGCCAAAGGCAGATGCTTAATGACTGAATTACCCAGGTGCCCCTATTTAAAGTTTTATATATCAGTAACAGAAAAACAAGGAAATGGACAACATGAATGAATAGGCAATTTATAAAAGAGGAAATCCAAACATCCTACTTAACACATGAAAATATACCTACCCTGATTGATAATCAGGAAAATTAAAAAATTTTAGAAAAGGTTTCAGTTAAAACCTATTACATTGGAAACTTCAAAGTCAATGCTATTAACTTAATGTTTGTACCCCCAAAATTCATAAGTTGAAATTCTAACCCTCCTGTTAGGAGATGGAGCCTTTGAGAGGTGATTAGGTCATAAGGGTGTAGCCCTGTCAATGGGTTCAGTGCCCTTATCAAAAAGACCCCAGAGTTCTCTGCTCTCCACCCTGTGAGGATATAATGAGAAGTCAGTAGTCCACAACCCCAAAGAGGATGTTCACCAGAAACTGACCATGCTTGCACCTTGATCTCAGACTCCAGAACAGTGAGAAATAAATTTGTTGTTTAGGGGCCACCTAATCTATGGTACCTTGCTATGGCAGCCTGAACAGACTAAGAGAGTCTCTCAGCACTAAATGTTGTCAAGGACATGGAGCAAGAAAAGTTCTCAGAACTTGTTGGAGTACACCGACTCCACAGAGAAATTTGGCAACACCTAATAAAGATAAAGAGGTATAGCCAATCCACTTCCAACAGGTACCAGTATTTTCAGTGCAGCAATGTATGTAATTGCAGAAGAACTGGCAACAACCTAAAAGTTCACCAGTAGGAGAATAGATAAACAAATTGCGTTTATTTAACCAGTATTAAAATGAAAGAATTAGCGATACATATGTCAACATGAGTAAATCCCTAGAATCTAACGCTGAGTGAAAAAAGACAATTTGTAAACATATATACGCATACATAGTCACACATATATATACATTTACTGATATTCTTACATAAGTTCTCCATGAAATAAACAAGAGCAAACACACCTGAAACTAATGTAACCTTGCATCAACACAGTGTTTTCAATAGAAAATAATAAAATAAGAGCAAACATTTCTATATAGTGTTGATATTACATAAATATGAAGCAAAAGGACATGAACATTTATTTAAAAAAAAAAAACTTTGAATTTTGACTCAAAGAGAGAAGAGGAAGGAGAGGATTGGGGATAAATACAAAGCAGCCTTGAACTCTATGTATGTTTGTTTTATTTCTTTAAAAACAAATCTGTAACAAATATGTCAAGATGCTAAAATTGGAAAGGGATGGGTAGTAGATACAATCTGGCCAATAAACATTCACACTAGAATGTGCCAGGCAGTGTTGCGAGCTGAAGATACAACAGTGAATAGGATATCCAGTCTCCTCCCACACAATTCTGGTACATTCTACCAGTAGAGAAAGATCATATACAATGTAAAATAAATATTTACATCAGAGAGTAAGTGCTATAAAGAAAATAAAAGCAAAATAAAGAGTTATGGAGGGAGGAGAAGATGACACTTCAAGAGCAAGGTTAAGAAGGCATCTCTAGGGGCGCCTGGGTGGCTCAGTGGGTTAAGCCGCTGCCTTCGGCTCAGGTCATGATCTCAGGGTCCTGGGATCGAGCCCCGCATCGGGCTCTCTGCTCAGCAGGGAGCCTGCTTCCTCCTCTCTCTCTGCCTGCCTCTCTGCCTGCTTGTGATCTCTCTGTCAAATAAATAAATAAATAAATAAATAAATAAATAAATAAATAAATAAAGCAGGCATCTCTAAGGAGTGAGGACTGAGGAGAGATATGAACTGCTAAGGGAGTCAGCAATGTTCAGTGTTTTCTCCCATATAAACAAAACAACACACTTCCTAGGAACATAAAAGAAGACACGAATATCTAGAGAGAAAGCCCATATTCCTGAATGAATACTGTAAAGATATCATTCTGTCTCCAAAATCAATTAGCAAGATAATTTTAGTTCACCCAAAAAATAATTGATATAGAATAACCAGTGAAATATTGAGAAAGAAGAGTACTATAGGGAAATTTGATCTTCTAACTACCAATAAACTTTGTAAATACATAGTAATTAAAAAGAAAACATAAGAAGTCCAGAAATAAACCTACAGGATATGGGTGACATCGCACATCAACGGAGGAAAAAGAAATGGATTAAGTGTTGTCCCAACTGGCCATCTATTTTCTAAAACTTAGATTCTACACTCATTCCTCACACCAAAATTAGATATGGCAGAAACTGCAGAAATGAAAATAAGCATCTCTGAATCTAGGTGTTCAACAAAAAACCTAGACTATCATAAGTTTTCAAAGCGTGTATGGAAAAATGAATGAATGAATGAATGAATGAATAAGAAGACATAGAGCACCTTACAGAAGAAATGAAAGTTCTCTTATATTCTATTATTTGCCTTACTCATTCATCTCTTCATTTCTTTCACATGTGTTGAGCACTTGCCTGGTGCCATCAACTCGTCAGGATATAGGAATGATTGAAGGCTTAACATGAAATGCCAAGTTGATCACATTTTTCCTGTCAAATGGCTCCATCCAGATCCAGTTCAACTAGATTCTTTTTGCCTACAAGATACTCAACGTCCTCTAAGCCTCCGTGTTTGTTTCTCTCATCAGAGGAGCCTAAATGTGGTCTGCTGACTCAGTGCAAATAAAAAAGTAGCTCTATTCTAGCCTTCTTCCCCAGCAGCACCACAATCAGAAACCAGGTTCAGGGGTGCCTGGGTGGCTCAGTAGGTTAAAGCCTCTGCCTTCGGCTCAGGTCATGATCTCAGGGTCCTGGGATCGAGCTCCCTGGGAGGACCCTGGGAGAAACCCCTGCTTCCTCCTCTCTCTCTCTGCCTGCCTCTCTGCCTACTTGTGATCTCTGTCTGTCAAATAAATGAATAAAATCTGAAAGAAAGAAAGAAAGAAAGAAAGAAGGAAGGAAGGAAGGAAGGAAGGAAGGAAGGAAGGAAGGAAGGAAGGAAGGAAGGAA
>NW_019154098.1:42609026-42712409 GCF_002288905.1 Enhydra lutris kenyoni | reverse complement strand
AGAAAGAAAGAAGGAAAGAAAGAAAAGAAAGAAACCAGGCTCAGAGATAGGGAAGCTTACAGGACGAAGTCACCCAGCAAGGAAGCAACACCCAGGTCAAAGTTTCACCACTTTGAATCACCAAAGATCACCACTGACCACGTGAATCTTCTACACCTGGGCATCCGAAGACATTGAAGGGAGACAGCTCCTATTGCTGACCTGAGGCTGGCCTTCATTAAGGCTTAGAAACTGCAAATTTTTCAGTTTCTCTTTATGAACACTTCTTCAGGCATCAATAGAAAAACCAAAACATTCATCTGTCTTCTAGTACTTATGGAACAAACATTAATGTTTCCATGTTTTCAAAGCCTTCCGAAAGTCAAAAAATTCCTAAATAATGTTTATGGAGGAAAACTGAAAAATCGTTCTTGGAGGTCTCTCAACACATTCTCCATAAAACAACAAACCTATCATCCTGTGCAAAAGTCAGTTTATGAAACCTATCTTCATCTTACAAAAAAAATTGTAAGTTAATAACTAAGGTAGTGTTACTCATTTCAGTGGTCTAGTCCATCAGTTTTTAAAAGGCCTGCTCACTTCTCATTTAATTGATAAGTGAATACCCACCCATTTTTTTACCTCTTCTACCCACATCCTTCTAACCCTTGGGGTGGGTGGGGGAGGAACTCTGGTAATTCAAAATGTTCTGGAAAATAATCCTGTCAGTCATAGTGATAGCTGGAATGATTTGCCAATTTTTATAGCTATCATAACAGCAGCCTGTGATTTGAAATCTTATAAAAACAGGAAGCTCTGTGCTCTAAGACGTGCCTGGAATTCCAATCCCAATAAGGGACAACTGCTGTGATCTGTTGCTGCCACCAGCAGGTCACGCTCACAGAATGACATTTTCCCCTTTGGTTCATTCCCAGCTCATCTATAGGTATATCTTGACCACCAAATGCTTTAAGGACAAATGACTGGATCAAATAACAGATCTCATCATGGATATCCTCCATAACAATACTTTTTAAAAATCTATGATAGGGGGGCGCCTGGGTGGCTCAGTGGGTTAAAGCCTCTGCCTTCGGCTCGGGTCATGATCCCAGGGTCCTGGGATCGAGCCCCACATCCGGCTTTCTGCTTGGCCGAGAGCCTGCTTCCCTTCCTCTCTCTCTGCCTGTCTCTCTGCTTACTTGTGATCTCTGTCTGACAAATAAATAAATAAAATTTAAAAAAAAAATCTATGATAGGTAGCCGTTATTCTTAGAAATAGGCGTAATCTTTTTCTTTGTCTTCCATTCCTATTTGCATTTTTTCTTTTTAATTATTATTTTTAGTTTTTTTTATTAACATATAATGTACTTTTTGTTTCAGAGGTACAGGTCTGTGATCCATCAGTCTTACACAATTCACAATGCTCACCATAGCACATAAACTCCCCAATGTCCATTACCCAGTCACCCTCCCTTCATTCTCACAGTCCCCTCGCCCCCCACCACTCCAGCAACCCCCTCTATTTCCTGACATTAAGAGTCTCTAATGGTTTGTCTCCCCCTCTGGTTTCATCTTGTTTCGTTTTTTTCCTCTCATAAAACCCCAAATTCTTGCTTTTTGAGATTTTTCCAATAAATGTATCTTAATCTGAGAATAAGTGATCCTGGCATGAAACGTAGAGGCCCATAGTCCATCACACTCATTACTACTACACAATATTCCTTAAATTTTCATTTAGCTTACACGTTTAAGGCTGGTGCATACAAGTGAGTTCTAAGGCCACACTGACCTGGGATTAGATCCAATTTCCACCACTAACCAGCACTGTGCTCTTGGGAAGTATTTAACTTTTGTAGGACTATGTCCCCCACCCCCAATGGGGATAATATATTTGTCTTAGGATTGTCAAAAGGAATAAATGAAATAATCATATAGAGCATTTAGTAAAATGTCTGACCCATAATAATCAATAAATGATTCATTATTATTATTACCAGAAAGTGCAAAATTAAGTGACTTCCATACCACCAGAAGCCAAATCAATAGGAGCATCTGACTAGAATTTCTAGATTGCTGATTCTCAAGCCAGAGCTCTGACAGTCACACTACAATAATACTGACTTCATATTTGCCCAATTAATATTAAGGCTCTGGATCCCTTGGGATAGGCACAAATGTATTGCAAGCATTATTTTTAAAAAGCGAATTCCTTCATAAGCCCAGAATTATACCAGCCCTCTGAATGTCCCCCTAACACATGACAACAACTTTCTTTCCGATGGATGACAGAAGTGGTGTTTCCATGGCAATAGTTCTCATAAGAAGCAATTACATGTGATTTCTCTCTAAGCTCTGAAATTCCCTTCTTTTGTGGAGCTTCAGAGAAAAATAAAAGAAGCTGTCTATTTGTTTCTCTCAGATGACACTATTAAATATATACATGGAGGAGTGTAACCATAAGAGTTGTTCCCCAGTGCAATTAGTGGAAATGGTCTCTAGTCTAGGCCAAGACAGTAACCAAAGCCATTGAGTCTCTTTGCTTAACGCTGACTGGAACTGATTCATTGGATATCTCACTGAGGAGCTTCTGTGCAGCACAAGGCAGGATGATATGAATTCTTGTCTAGCCATGCTGCTAACGTTTTGTGGATTCAGGAGCTAGGGAAGACAAGAAATGCCAAAGAAGGTTTACTCTGCTACAGAGAGAATCAATAAGTTTCAATAAGTCACACGTGGGTATCTTTAAAACGTTCTCCTATGATTAGATTCTCATTATTTCTCCCTTTCTATTTGAATAGTAACATTCTGGAGTCACTGTCTCATCAAATGTCAAATTATTCTTATATCTGTAAATACTTTCTTTTTTTTCTAAGATTTTATTTATTTATTTAAGAGAGAGCTAGCGAGCAGATGGAGGAGGGGCAAAGGAAGAAGAGAAGCTCTCAAGCAGACTGCCGGCTGGGCACAGAGCCCAACTCAGGACTCCCATCTCACCACCCATGAGACCGTGACCTGAGCTGAAATCAAGAGTCAACACTTAACCAAATGAGCAAATACTTTTACCCCTGCAAATACTTTCTAACCAGGGATCTCCAAAGGCTTTTCCACACTTTGGAGATTAGCTTACTGCATGGAAACTAAATATGAAGGTGAGTGAGTTCTAGGACTAGGGAGGGGATTAACAGGGTTTGCGTCTCAAACTAACCTCATTAGACTAGAGAATTTTATAATGGGTCATGAATCCATAGCAAGTAGTAGAAAACTCTGGCTATTTATTTCAGTCCCATCCCAGCACACAGGCAACAGAGTCTTCTTGATTGCTCAGTATGTTTTTTAAGGTTCTAGTTCTCCACAATTAGTAGTAGGTCCTAGTGTATGGAAACAGATAAACATCAGTGTTCTTTGGCATCTGGCCAAACCTGTCAATCATATAGTGCTTTCTTAATTATCTTTGAAGAGTATAACCACACCTATGAATTTTGTCTCCAGTAACAATATGGCAATCTGGAAGCAATTCTTCCAGCACCTTCATTACAAAGAAAGTCTTGGAACTCATCAAATGGCTTCTTCCTGTCCCACATTTCCCCTTGTTTCCATAGAAAATGTTAGATACCATTGGCCACTCCTTCCTTCAAGTTCCTAACCAGTTGCTGGCAATTTATAGGCTAGACCCCATAGCACCAGGACAGAAGCATGCTTAGCATTCAAGGAACAGCAAGGGGCACTGTAGGAATGAAGTGTAGTTTGTGAGGGAGAGATGAGGTCATAAAGGTAATGGTGCCAGAATATGTCAGACTGTAGGCCATTGTTAGGACTTTGACTTTTTCTTTTTTAAAGATTTTATTTATTTATTTGACAGAGAACTAGGAGAACACAGTAGGCAGAATGCCAGGCAGAGGGAGAGGGAGAAGCAGGCTCTCCGTTGAGCAGGGAGCCCGAGGCGGGACTCAATCTCAGGACCCAGGATCATGACCTGAGCTGAAGGCAGACGCTTAAACGACTGAGACACCCAGGCGCCCAGGACTTTGACTTCTATTCTCAGGAAGAATGATAAGATTTAGAAGGAAAAGGTAGTATTTTTTTTTTCCTTTGGTGATAAGAGCTAAATTACCAAATTATTAAAAATGGATGCCCCAGTGTTAACTACAATGTCTCCATCACCCTGGGTATTGTCACAGGGGCTTCCACAGACACCACCTGGCACTATAGCCTTGAGTCAAAAGTTTAGAGAGGCCCAGAGTCTGCTCTTATAAATTAGCCCACAGAATGGAATCTAAACAGGAGCTTTGGCCCCACACATCACCTCTTTCTTGGTTTCTTGGACTTGCCCACTCATCCTTCTTTCCCTAATCTCATCTCCGTAGGCTTCTCATCAACTATGAGAGGGAGCACAAGAGGGGCTGCTCTGTGGGATGAGCAAAGTCCCTTAGTCTAGCTGAAATGCCAGTGCCCTAGGCCCCTCCTCACAGCCTATGGACCCTGGTGTCCCTGTGAGCTATCTTAACCTAACTTTGTCTCTGAGTAGAAGAGAGCATAAAGGTCAGGAAGAAAGAAAAACATGGCACCCACAGCAGACTTCATGTGACCTTTCTTGCTAGTCCCTGAATTAGAGACTGATTTCCAAAGCCGATCCAGGAGGAAAAGATGGCTACATCTCCCATTATGTTTAATGAGGCTTTATGAAGAAAACACGAAGCTTCTCTTTAATGGTTTTCCCCTACTGTAGAGGATCTGAGTGGGTAAAGGGAAAAAGATGAAAGAAACTGGTTTCATATAATAAAGCTAGCAGTGTCTGCTCAATCAGTGATTGAATTTTAAAATATGAACAGGATTCAGAAGATAAGGGTTAATGTGACACCCTACTGCAATGGTTATTGCTAACA
Organism: Enhydra lutris kenyoni; assembly: GCF_002288905.1. NCBI lineage: Eukaryota > Metazoa > Chordata > Mammalia > Carnivora > Mustelidae > Enhydra > Enhydra lutris. The sequence goes on along the minus strand of NW_019154098.1, from coordinate 42,707,547 downwards.
GTAGAAAATAGTCCTAACATTTCCAAGTGCTGGTACAAGCCACAGGCTATTACGATTACTGCTGTTCTTGTTATGACAGATTAAATAGCCATCATATAAATAATCACACTCTGTCCAAAACTTGAAAAACTTGAAAATTCAACAATGCCTAAAAAGAAAAAAACCTAGCTTATATGTACGTCAGCCTTTTTTTTTTTTTTACAAAGTCCTCTAATAAGTTACTTTTCCACAGTTTATTGGATACCACATTTCCCACCCTCCCTAGTTACTTACCGAATGGCTCTACATCTGTTGATGTTCATTAAGATTGTGCAGACTACCCATGATTAGGGGGCTGTGCTTCTTCCCCATCATTCCAGTGAAGAGAGCCCCAGTTGATGTAACCCCTGGCCTCCCTCTGCCCCTTTACTCACCAGAGCCCTTGGGGGAAGGACTGACTTACCTCATTGGTACATTTGTCAGGAATAGCTCCACCTTGGCATATGACTAGTTCTAGCCAATGGGATGGAAGTAAAAGTGGGCATGCAATTTCAAGGCTAGGCCCTTAGGCAAAGGCAGGCTTATCTCCTTCTGGTCTGCTGAAGTGCAGAAAGGATTGCTAGAATGAGTCTGCAAGTTGCAAGTTGCCTAGGCTAGGCACCTGGCCTGCAAAGTGGAAGCTGCCTAGTAAGAACAGAGGAGCAGCAGAGAAGCTGGGAGCCTGGGTGTTTGGTGACTAAAATTAGCACACCAGCCTGCATGGCCAACCCAGACTTTTACTTAAGAAATAAAGCTAAGCATAATATCCTCTAGTTCCATCCACGTCATCAAAGATAAAAATACATTATATGTTCATAAAAAAATTTAAAAATTAATAAAATTTTAAAAAAGAGGGGGCAATAAAAAAAAAAGAAAAGAAAGAAAGAAAGAAAGCTATGCCAGGGCTATGCCAGGGCCCTTGGGTGGTTCAGTTGGTTAAGCAACAGACTCTTAATTTCAGCTCATGATCTCAGGGTTGTGAGATCAAGCCCCACATTGGGCTCCACACTCAGCACAGAGTCTGGCTGAGATTCTCCCTCTACCTCTGCCCCTTTCCCCTGGCTTGGGATATATATATATATATATTTTTTTTTTTTTCTTTAAAAAAAAAAAAACTACTCGGAAAATGTCTTCAGTATTTTGTTGGCATTTCCTCAAAAAATAAAAATAAAGGAATTGTTTGTTTTGGCCTGCTTTGTTGGATTTTCTCTATCTTTGTACTCAAAAAGGGATTTATGGGTATTTTTAATAATCTAAAAAATTTCTTTATAAAGATTAAATTATACTTAACACTTCAGGTTTTCAAGTAAGTGTAACAAACTCCAACAAATCGTTCTATGTTAGTAAGGATTACTCTTCCACAGTTTTTGTTTGTTTGTTTGTTTTTGTTTTTAACTGTGAAGTTATATTCTGAATTGGTATTGATTTTGTGGACAATGAAGAATCTCAGGGATGAAAGTTTGTAATGGCTTGAAGCAACAGGCTAGCTATAGAAGAATGCCACAGGAAACTAGTCTAAACCAAAAAAATCCTGTAGTGTACAAGGTAAGAGGAAAATAACATCCCTTTGAGTCCTTCCTTCAACAAGAATAGCCTCGTCTACAAACCCCTCTAGGACCCAATAGCTTAATTTGGGACGAACTCGGAGAAACAGTGCCATCTGCTGATTATATATACTATTTGCTACAAATCACAGAATTTCAGTCTTGCCAATATACTACAATATTAAATTGCCCAGGCAAAGTGACGTACCCAGGACTGCACCACTCAGAGAACAACAGCAGGGTTTTTTGACTTGTGCCATTATCACACGCCCTGCTAAATGGACAAACAAGCTGTTAGCAAGTTGAATTCTGCTGATCGGAGCTGCTCGCATTTTAATTCATCGGTGATGATTTGGTCCTAAAGAGAGTATGGTTAAAATGTATTCATATTATCGTTTAAAGCAAGAACATTTTCACATGAAGATGTGTCAAACGTTTATCTGTGTTATTAGAAATGATTAAATATGTGACTCAAGCCATACCCATCGCACGGAGAGCTTTTGTCAGCTCCTGCAGCAGTTAGAAATCATGGAAGGGGAAAAAAAAATCACGGAAGCAAAAAAAGAAGTCTAGAGCAGCCAGCAGGCAAGAAAAACTGCTGGCTCTGGCTTTCATCAGGGTCCAGCGTGGCCCCGGGTTCAGCTTAATAAACACCTTGGAACTGAGATCTAAGAGCAAGAAACCTGATCGTGGTGGTTAAGGAAGAAAAAGAAGTGAAATATCTCATTCATTCATTCATTCATTCATTCTATTTAAAGGTAGCAGTTTTAGGGGCAACTGGGTGGCTCTATCTGTCTTCAGCTCTGGTCATGATTCCAGGGTCCTGGGATACAGTCCCTGCATCAGGTTCCTTGCTCAGTAGGGAGTCTGCTTCTCCTTCTCCCGCTGCTGCTCCCCCTGCTTGTGTGTTCTCTTTCTCTCTCTCTCTCAAATAAGTAAAATCTTTAAAAATAATAATAATAATAAATAAAAGTAGCTGTTTTGTGCCAAAGACCATAGAAGGTAATGTGATTCTAGGATGGGTAGAATAAATCTTGGTCTTCAAAGAATTCAGCCTAGTGGAAGAAGGAGCCAGGTAAATAGTTACAGACCATATGTGTAAGTGCTCTATCACAGCGCTATGGACAGGGAGCACAGAGGATGGGAAAAGAATGAAATTCTTTTTTTTTTTTAAAGATTTTATTTACTTATTTGACAGATCACAAGTAGGCAGAGAGGCAGGCAGAGAGAGAGGGAGAGAAGCAGGCTCCCTGCTGAGCAGAGAACCCGATGCGGGGCTCCATCCGAGGACCCTGGGATCATGACCTGAGCCAAAGGCAGAGGCTTCAACCCACTGAGCCACCCAGGCGCCCCAAGAATGAAATTCTTATAAATCAAGCATCTGCCACAGAAAAAGGTGCTTTATATGTGTAACCCAGGTGTTAATGGGGTGCCCCTTTAACACCTAAATTAAATAAGTTTGAATCCCCCACAAACTCTGGCCTGTCAAAGTCCAAAGCCCTCCTCAATTCCCCTCCTAAATTACCATCCTCTGTGCTTCTCAGTGTCTGGGCTCCTGTGTCACACTTGCTGCCTTTGTCCCACGTCACAAGGATTTGTTCACAAAACTCTGCCTCTTCCCAACATTTCAGCAAGATTTCATGGTGGGAAAGAGATGAAGGGAGGGCTACTTGCAGCACTCTGTAGCAAACAACTACATGGAGAACAACTGTTATTCAAATATCCTCCAGTTCTGTCACTGGGAGCTTTTCTTAAGTCCAGTCCCAGCTTCCCTCTGTATTTTTTTTTTCTCTTCACCTCCCTCAGATTGCCTTTAAAATTCCAAATTTTTCTCCCTCATTACACTTGTTTGACTGCAACCAATACCCAAGGCTCACTCTCTCCCATCCAGGTTTTAATAAGGTGTTTTTCCAAATAAAGACCAAGAGGAATTCTGATATAAGCAGTCTGGATAGTATTTCTCTATCTCACCAACCATAGCTCATTTCACTTAGGTCTCACAACTACCCTCGGACATATCACTGAACAGATGAGAAAACTCAGCTCATCTAAGAATACTAACAGTGTCTCATAGGTTGCTAACGTACACAAAGCTCTTCGCATTTAGAACACAGCAACGAGCACCGAATAAATGTTAGCCATCATGCACCCCTACAATATGTAGTTGCTTTATCTATTTTCTATCTACACTTAATACCTAAGTAGTATCATCCAGTCTCATGACTTCATTAAATACCATCTGTATATTGACAAAATCCCAAATTTATCACTAGCTTTAACCAATGCTTCTGAACCCATTTCTTTTATGGAGCTGCTTATCTGGCATCTCTCCCCATCAAATGTGACATAACCAACACTGAACCTCAGATCTTCCCCTATAAACCTTTTTTCTCAGTCTTCCCATCACACTAACTGGCAATACCATTCCTCCTTTGGCTCAGGCCAAAAATCTTGGGAGTCACTCTTGATTTCTCTGTTTTTTCTTATACCTTTTCGTATACAGTCCACTCAGAAATCTTGTTGGCTCTGCCTTCAAAACTATCGAGAATGCGGGACACCTGGGTGGCTCAGTTGGTTAAGCAGCTGCCTTCGGCTCAGGTCATGATCCCAGCGTCCTGGGATCGAGTCCCACATCGGGCTCCTTGCTTGGCGGGGAGCCTGCTTCTCCCTCTGCCTCTGCCTGCCATTCTGTCTGCCTGTGCTCGCTCTCTCTCCCTCTCTCTCTCTGACAAATAAATAAAAAAATCTTTAAAAAAAAAAAAAAACTATCGAGAATGCAACCATCCCTTCACACTTAACGGCTACCACCTGGTCTAAATCACCACCACCTCTTAACAAGATTATCCCAATAATCTCATATAATAACTCATACAATAACTAACTCATATCCTTGCTCCCACCCGTGCTCTACCAGTTTGTTCCACCACAGCAATTCAGATATGTCTTTCCTCAGCTGAAATCCCAGTGGTGGTTTTTCCATCTCCCTCAGAATCAAAGCTAGAGCTCCCAAGGCCATCTTCAGTGCCCTCTAACATTTGAATTGCCCCACCACCTCTTTGATCTCATTTATTACTATTCTTCTTAATGTCTCCACAACAGCCTCTCTGGCAGCTTCTCTAACATGTCACACACTCCATCTGTCTCAAGGCCTTTGCACCTGAAGCTCCTTCTATCTGGAACATTTTTCCAAGAGAATGTCATGGTTCTCAACCCCTCACTTTTTTCAGGTCTCTGCATAAACGGAACCCATACAAATAGCAATCACAGACTCACTTTAATATCTCTCCCTTGTTCTACTTATTCTTCTTCACAGCACTTCTCATCATGTGCTATATTACACGTGTATTGCTCTGTGTGTGCTAGAATTAAAGCGCCAGGGCAGACACGGCCTGTTTTATTCAGCGTCGTACACACAACCTGTAGGACAATGCCTGAGATGTGCTAACTACTCAATAAATACTTGTGGAATGACAAATGAATATAACCCATTTAATCAAAATTAAAGAAGGCAAGAGATTCAATAAGGAAGTGTTCACCAATATCTAATATGATAAAAAGCCAAGATAAAGACTGAAGAGTTCACTGCATTTATCATTTTGGAAGTCATTGGGATAGAGGCCTTGAGTGCTGGGGGAGGGGGGCCAGTGGCTTTGGGTTGACAATGACCAGGAAGAAGGAAAGGAAGACATCAAGAAGAGAACTCTCTTCTAGAAACGGATAGTGGTGATGATTGCACAACTCCGTAAATATACGAGTGGTAATTCTTTCTGCCTTCATGTCTTATTTTTTAAATGGGGTATGAAGCAAAATTTATACGATTTTTTAAACTTTCATGTTATTAGTTCATCTAATTAAACGATTTTTCGGCCCACAAGTATTTACAATTGAATGCTGTCAATTATAATTATTAAAATGCTTTTCTCCAGTGATACTCCAGGGATAGTGTCTTGGGTCAGCTTCCCTGGAAAACATGTGGAGGCAGACCTTCTTGCAAGGAATTTATTAGGAAGTGCTCTTCGGAAGAACGCCTTTGAGGGAGTGAGGGAAGCACGACTAATCAGGGAGGGCAGCTGCACCACAATGAAATGAGAGCAAAGGCCTCAGTTGAAGACCTCTGGAGCTGGGCCTTTCCATCCTACGTCAACAAATCACTGGATTCAGCTGCTCCAGGGAGGGAGCATCACCTCAAGTGGGGCAGCTCTTTTCAGCTCAGGGCTATACTTAGGCAGGGATTTGGCTAGGAGAAGTGGCAAATAGCTAGGGAAATAAATAATCTGGAAATCCAAAGAGCACCCTCAATCATCCACTACAATTTAAGATAAACAATAAAGCTACTAGTCCCTAGCATATTTTTTAAGGATTTCACACCTAAGAATAATATCAGAGATACTGAAAGAAGTTTTATTTGTAAAGCCCCATAGATAAGGCCTATACATAGTGCCAAGGAACACCATTTTTGCTTATCATTAGTTGAGTACTTCCTCACTGACACTTTGATCCCAGACTGCCTCATGAATCCTAGATGTGTAACTGCCCAGGTATGGTGCTAGAAAACTGAAGAATTCAGATTTGCTGATATATAATTGAGTCTTCATTCATTCATTCATTCATATTCAGTCTAAAAGAAATTTCCCAAATGGAAGCAGAAGCTGATTACAGAAGCTCCAATTGGAGACTGAGTAACTTGTCTTTGTAGACTTCAGCTTTCTAAAGCTCATTTTGTACATTAAAACTTCCTTTTTATGTCAAAAATCACTACAGACAACTGTAGACATGATGGTAGCCCAAACACTCCCTATTCAGAGTGCAAACGATGTCTGTTGGACACAGCTTTACAGACTGCCTGTCAGTCCCCATGAGTCTGAGGTTTCAGATTACGAACTAGTGTTCTGAAGCATCTCCTTCATCTCCTGCCCCAACCTGCTGACCATTCTCTTTCAAACTGCCCTGCAGCAACTCTTACACTCAGCCTCTGCTAGTCTGATCTCTTTCTCCCTTGAGCTTTAGTTGAAACTGATCTCACACATCTATGTCTAATATTCCTAAGTAGATTGGATTTCCCAAAGACAGGGACTAGGTATTTTACCTTTTTATATTCCTTATGAAAATTCCTTAATGGGCATTTAATAAAAGTGCATTAATTATGGAATACTAATGAATAATTACATGATGACAGAATTATGTTTTTAATGTTTCAACATTGAAGAACACATACAAAAAATTAAACAACTCAAGTTTAGGCTGTATCAAAACTATGATACATTTTGCAACAAAACATATTATAATTTAAATAATTCTACTAGTTTTCAAAAATTATATTTAATTACTATGTTAACTTTTTTAAAGAGGGGAGCAAGGGAAGGTCATGAAGTAATCTTTCCTTATATAGCAGTACTTTGATTGGTTATATTCTGAAAAAAGAAGGAGACATTTTCTCTTATTCTTTCAAGAAAAGGATCTGCAAGATTTAAATGATCTCCAGAAAAATGTTTCCATTGTTTCAGCTGTGACATCGAGAGAGGTTTCAGAGAGTTGGGCTTCTGATGTGGACCAAGCTGACAATTTCTAGAGGTGGGGAATTTTTCCAGTGAATCACCTGTGGTAAGTAAAACAATGAGAAAATCCTTAGGTCAATCAATACTCTACTATAAACAATACTTTTTTATTTTATCACATAATGAGTTTATATAATTTATTACATTTTGGTCTCTGACTTCAAGGAACTTGTGATCTAGTGAGAGATTCATTAAACAAATAATCATCCAAACAGATGTACTGCAGGTCCACAATCCCTTATCTAAACCTTTGGGGCCGGCTATGTTTCTTAATTCAGAATATAATTAGAATAATGTGGGACGGCACTCCATAATCAAACTCATTAATGTTCTGCAGCAAGTCATATGAATAGTCATGAAATGGGTTAATGACTACTGATACATTCCCATCAATTTAGGTAAGGTTTTTGCCACCAAATAAATCTATTGCAAATTTATGAAGAAAAGAACAACTTTTGGTCTTTCTAGATTTCAAAATTGAAGACAAGGGACTGTGGAATTGAATTACAAACAGTGGTAAGGGTATAGAATTAAAATACAGGGAACTCAGCACATATCAGAAAAACTGACTTGTTTTATTAATATATAAAAGATTAGAAGGCAAGAACCAGATGGGGAAAGGAGGTAAAGCATTCCAGGAGAAGGACCTGCAAAGGCTACGGTCGAGGAACTGACAGGAGCCCGATGCAACTAGAGCCCAGAGAGCATAGATGAAGCTCAATAGTAAAGGGTGAGGTGTGTGTTCAAGGGCTGGATAATGCAAAACACTGTGAGCAAATCAAGAATGGCAGAAGCTAGTAGTTATTCAATAATCCATATCTCTTTCCTCCAGGGCACTTAGCCACATTTCCCAGTCTCCCCTACAGTTAGATGCAACCACTGAGTCTGGCCTATGGAATGTGGCTAGACATGCTCTGTGTCACTTCTAGGTCTGGCCTAGAAAAATCCCCCACACCATGTGGTTTTCTACCTTTTCTCTTCTCTTACCTGCTGGCTGCAAGGTGCAGGGATCCCATCAGGGAACTCTAAGGCCTATGGGGATGGTAGGATGGTAGAACCCAAAGAGGAGGAAGCCTGGATCACCAAATCACCTTAGAGAAAGTTGTGCCCTACGTTACTATTATGCGCCCTGCCACATGAGAAATATACTTCTACTGTGGTAGGCCACTGTGCTTTTTGAGTTTCCTATTATAGCACTTAACCCCACCCTAACTAACCACTTTAAAGATTTTAGTCTTAGTCTTAAGAGCAATGGAAGCTCTTGAAAGGTTTTTTTTTTTGAAACTTTTTACTCATGGGAAATTTCAAATATAAAAGTTAACAAGATAGAAATGTATGTACCCGACCTTCAGGAACTACCAACTAATAGCCAATTTTGTTTTATTTAAACTCTGCTTTCTCTACTTCCATATTATTATTATGAAATAAATATGTAGTATATATCAACTATAAATATTTCACTTTGCATTTCTAAAAGATAAAGACTTCTTTTTAAATTTTATCACACTTTAAAAAACTGTCTTTCCTTAATATCTAAATCCTGTCAATGTACAAAATCATTGAGGTCATAAGAGAGGACAACATTACTTTAAGAATCTAGAAGAGAGTAGGATAATACCTTCAAAGTACTAACAAAACAAAAGCAAAAACAAAAAACCCCATTGACTAGAATTGTACACCTAGCAAAGACAGCATTTGAGAGAGAGAAAAAAGCAAATACACTTTGAAAAATCAAAGATTGAGAGTGAACAACTAGTAGGACTTTGCTGGAAAAAAACAACACAAAAAGACAGAAGTGAATCAAAATATGTCATTAATTATAATAAATGTAAACAGACTAAATGTTCTAGCTGAAACATGAGACTGGAAAAAAGAAAGTCCATCTTTATGCTATTAACAAGAAAAATAACTAAAACATAAGGACACAGACATACTTAAGACAAAAGAAGGGGAAAAGATACACCAGATAAATACCATAAAGAAAGCCAGTATAATATACAAACTTGGATAAATGAAAGCAAAAGGTATTAAGGATAAAGAAATCACTACCTATTAACAAAATAAACCAAAATTTAAAAAATTCACAAAGAAGATACAAAATATACAGAGCAAATGTTGATAGATTAGCAAGAAATTTTGACAGATCCACTGTCATACTGTAAGATTTTAACATATTTCTTTCAATTACAAATATATCTAAAAACAAATTCGGTTATTAATAGAAAAATGGGCAAATGATATGAACAGATGGTTCATATAAAGGAAGGCTCTTAAATTTAAGAAAAAATGCTCAACTTCACTCATAGTAAGAGGAAAGCAAATTAAAGCTAGACCAATGCATTATTTTTTTACCATCAGATAGAAAAATTCAAACATTTGATAATGTACTCAACTGACAAAGCTGTGGAGAAATAGTCATTTTAGTCTATTGTTGGTGGGGTATAAAGGATACAACCCCCAATGGAGGGCACCCATGATGAGCCCTGGGTATTGTATGTAAGTAATGAATCACTAAATTCTACTCCTGAAACCAGTATTACCCTATATGTTAACTAACTAGAATGTAAATAAAAATTTGATACCAAAAAAAATTAAATAAATAAAGGATACAACCCCCAGTGGAGGGCATTTGGGCACTATCTGTTAAAATTACAAATATACACATTCTGTGACCCAACAACACTGTTAATTTACCTTACAGATACACTTAAACATATGGAAAAAGATGTATGAATAAAGATGTATGCTGACTGGAAAGAACTTAATTAGTATACCTAATTATACCTATAATTATACCTAATTATACCTGTGGGGGACAGGTAAATGAATTATAGTATATAAATACAATGAAGGATTATATAGGAAAAAAAAGAATGAGGAAATTTTCTATAATGATATAGAAAGATCTCAAGATATACTATTAAGTTAAAAAGCTACAGAACTATACCTATTCCCTATGCTACCCTTTACTGGTGGGAAAAGTGGGTAAGAATATATATTTAGAGTTCCTTGCATGAGCATAAAAACATATCTAGAAGGATACACAAAAAACTAATAATGGTTATTGGATAAAAGGGCTAGAAATTAGGCAGATGAGAGTAATGTAGAAGGTTTTTTACCATATACATTTTATAAACAGTTGAACCACTAAATATATTAGCAATTTATAAGCTAAAATTGTAAATTTTTAAATCTGTAAAATAAGAAAAAATTTCTTTGGCATCAGAAAATTTGACTAATATGGCATAACTCTAATCTAAGTAATTGAGAGAATACACATGGTTTTCATGCACAAAAGAAACATTTATGGGGTGCCTGGGTGGCTCAGTCAGTTAGTTAAACATCTCACTCTAGATTTCAGCTTAGGTCATGATCTCAGAGTCGTGAGGGCTCCTCACTCAGTGTGGAGTCTGCTTGAGATTCTCTCTCTACTTCTACCCCTGCCCCTTCTTGCCCCCTCACACATTCTCTCTCTCTCCCTCTCTAAAATAAATAAAATCTTTAAAAAAAAAAAAAAGAAAGAAAGAAACATTTACAAACTGACCACATACCATGTCTCTATAGTTACCATATTTCTGACTACTCTGCAGTAGCTAGAATACAATAACAAAAACTAAAACACATTTAAAACATACTTTTAAGTAATGCATGAGTCAAAGAAGAGATCATAATGGAAAATAGAAAACACTTAGAACTGCATATCAGAGTAATGAGATTCAACTTAGAGGAAAATGTACAGCCTTAAATACCCATTGTAGAAAAGAAGATTGAAAATCATCAAGCTAAGCACTCAAGTTGAACAACAAGAAAAAGGACATTAGAGTAAATACAAGGAAAATGAAAAGAAAATAAGAGCAGAGATTATTAAAATAGAAAAAGCATATGAATCAAATGTTGACTTATATAAAATAAAAATTCTTTCACCTCAGTCTACCTTCTTAAACCATTTTTCTTTTAAGATTTTATTTATTTATCTGAGAGAGACAAAGAGAGAGAGCATGAGCAAAAGAGAAACAGACCCCCTGCTGAGCAGGAAGCCTGCCACAGAGCTCGATCCCAGGACCATAGGATCATGATCTGAGCCGAAGACAGATGCTTAACCCACTGAGCCACCCAGGCGCCCCCTTCTTAAACCTTTTCAATGCAATTTACCAAGTGACTTTCAGGTACTAGTCACTACTTGCTCAAGTCCTACTCCTGATCCAGTTCCTATCCGAACAGTGTCAACTCTGGAGGGTTGGTGATCTCAGCCTCACTTGAGCAGCACTAGGAGTTTCTCAAGTAATGAGAAGTTCCATGCTAACTGCCTCAGAAAGGATGACCCCATTACGAATGAGTTCTACACAAAATTAACACACAGTAGGATTTTGTCAGGTGAAAGAGAAATAAGGATTAAAAACATTTTTGTTAATTCCAAAGTCATTATACCAGGTTTTGAAAGATTCTCCTAAACAAGTTAAATTATTTACAACTAATTGAGAAGCAGCTAAATTGAGATAAATAATAAGGTTCTACTTAATATTTTCTCAAATACCCATCTGGCAGTAGGGTGCCTGGGTGGTTCAGTTGGATAAGCAACAGCCTTCAGTTCAGGTTATGATTTTGGAGTCAGAGGATCAAGTCCCACATCAGGGTCCAAGCTCAGCAGGGAGTCTGCTCCTCCTCGGACTCTCCCCACCGCCCATGCTTTCTGTCTCTCTCAAATAAATAAATAATTTTTTTTTTTCAAATAAATAAAATCTTAAAAAAAAAATACCCATCTGACAAGTACCCTATGACATGAGGAAAAAAAGAAAACTAACAAATGCCAATGGTAAATATTTTAGTTACTCTGTATTTAAATGTTTTCAAATGCCAAAGAGAAAGAAATTAACTTCACCATCATAACACAATTAAAATACAACTAACCTGTGCCATCTTTGTCTCCTGTACATTCACAGTCAAGCAGGTCATGAGTAACACAATGTGAACTTTCATGTAAGGTGAACAAATTTTTTAGCTCCTCTACTGAAAACTGGATATGTTCAGATGTCTTGGTTAGGTCTACGACTGCCCCAGAAAGATCCTGCTTACTGATCTGTCTTTGATAAATCTTTTCTTCTATTGTACCTAAAGAGAAAACATTGATTCTATTTCCTTCAGATCTTTAAGTCTGTTATTTTTGTAGGGTAAAACATGTTAGCATACTAGTTAATAAATAACAATATTCCTGATCTCAAAGCACAAAGCACAAATTTTTGTTTGATTATTCAAAGAGACTATATTTTTTTTTCCACACTGAAGGGTTATTACCTGTGGTTAGGAGTCTATAAATATGTACAGGATGTTTCTGACCATCTCTCCATACTCTAGACATCGCCTGTAGAAAATAAATGAGAATTCAGAGAGTACAGTAGGAACCAATAACCCTGTTCACATAAGCAATATGTATTAAGACACCTAAGATTAGGAATTCTAGATCTTACTTAAAGCTTCAGAAAACAAAGCCCAGCATACCCAAGCATTCCCCACCTCACATTTTTCTCCTGGGATAAAGAAAGGGATGAGTAAACACACACTGTCCTACTGTAAAATAGTTGCAGGGTGTCTCACACAACAGTGAGAGCATCTATCTGCATCAAAGACTAGGACAGCAAGTTTGGACAGCAAGAATGCAAAGAACCAAGTACAGCGTGGACGTGGAGGGTTTCTTCCCAGTCCAAGTAGTTACTGACTTAATCCTAAGGAATCCCTAGGATACCTAATCAATTCAGGCTATAGGTAGATTCCTGTGGTTTCACAATTTATTAGTGATAGTGTAGAGAGCTAGTGTTCAAACCCCAACACTCTAAAGACAAGTCTCACCTTCCACCAGCTCCTGGGGATAAACTCTAAGCCCCTGTGATATCCTGCCTGATAAGAGCACCTTAGCTTAGCTGAGGCCTTGGGCCACAGAAGATAGTTTCTGCTAACAATGTGACTGAGGTGGGGACCTTGGGACAATTTGACCTGTGGAGGTGAGACTGAGCAACTTAGTCAGTCACACTGGTACTCCAACCTCCAACAAAATCTCTGGACACCAAGACTTGAGCGAAATTCTCTGCATGGCAGTACTTCAACAGGTGTTGTCACTCGTGGATGCTGGCAGAATTAAGTATTATCCATACAATGTCAGTGGATGAGGACAACTGGAAGCTTGTGCCTCGTGTGTCCTGAAATCCCCATGTGCCTTTTACCTTTACTGATTTTAGACTATATCCTTTCACTGTAATAAACAATAACTATGAGGATAGCTGTTTTTCTTGGTTCTATGAGTCTTTCTAGTAATCACTGAACCTGAAGGTTGTCTTCGGGTTCCCCAACACAGATACCAAATGAGGTGCAAATCCATAGGTAGAAATCTGAAGGTACATGCCGATGGACTGTATTCTAAAGAAAACCAAAAGCTCCTTCTAAAATATTTTCCTACATAAGCTAGCTTAATATCTTTACTATACCCTGCACAAACACTGATAATAGCATCTACAACACATTACTGTCTTTCCCTAGTAGTCATGGGCATCCCAAAGGCCCAACTGTGCAGTGAAGTACAGACAAGAGATACACAGGTTTGGGTCTGAATCCTGGCACTGCCTCTCATAAGCTATGTGGCTCAGAACAAGCTTCCATCTCTTTATCTGTAAACTAGGGCTAATAATATCCACACTTGCAGGACTCTGGTGAAGATTAAATAGATGTAAAGCATTTAGCACAGTGCCTAAAAGAAAGTAAGGCCCTACCACGCAGCAGTTATCACCATCAGCTTCATACCTCATAATACCCAGCAGGAACAGGATCCCCAGTTTGCGTTCTATACTGTTTCTCTAATGCACAAATAGTCATACCTGGATATCAGTGGCTGGATTCCAATCAATGTCATAGAGAATTAAGTGAGATCCTCCAATGAGGTTAAGTCCCACACCACCAGCTTTGGAACTTAACAAAAAAATAAAATCAGAAGAGTATTTACTATTAAAGCCATCAACAATTTTCTGTCTTTCAAAGACTGGTGTTTGTCCATCAAGCCTCGTATAAGTATATCCATGACGCTTGCATACTTCTTGTAGAATATTCAAGGTTTGTGTATAGTTGGATACCAACACCACCCTGGAAATCAAAAAGAAAGAGTCTTTATATACAGTTTTAAAGCAATATTAGATTTTTTAACTGAAGGAAAATACTACAGTGATACTATCAGTGATATTTATAAAACATGCAGCAATGACCTTGTATAATTAAAACACAGGTTCTCCTTCAAATTCAATTTTTATATCAACATCTAAGAGACTTCCAGCTTTACAATATGGAATAGAGCCCTTTCTGCTTTCTTCACCTCTCTGAAGCTACCCTAAAAACAACAAAATGAGAAAGAGAAATAACTGGGCCTTTGATACAACAAGGAGATATTTACATGTGAAAACAGAGAGAAATGGAACAGTGACCTGCTTAGGGAGTATAGAGAATGTAAAACCCAAAGAAGGAGATTCTAATAAAAAAAAAAGTGCAAGTTTATTCACATCGGAGAATCTTAAGACACCTCAGGAGGAAGGAGTTTGGACTACAGCTATTATAAGAGCACTGGAACCCACCCACTACTCCCATGTAACCAACTATTCTTTCTCGTCTAGTGTGTTTATTCTCTGAAGAAAGAAACCAAAGAAAACTGAGACCAGGGGACTCTAGAAGGAAAGGATATAGTAACAAATCAAAATGAAGATTGCAGTTCCCTTTTACTGCCAACTCCCAGAATACCTATAGGGTTGGCATCCCTCTCACATCCCACCCCCAAAATGATGGTACTGGAAGATTCATCTCTGGGATGATTTAAATGACCGCAGAGAAAAGGTCCAGCCAGCTCACCGCCTAATTACCCAGGGACGACCACCAATCAACCACCCCTGCCCCGATACACAGAGTGTTCAATTAATGTTTTACTGCATCACTCTTAAATATGAATGAACACCAGGGATCAACAACTATTTGAGGTGCAGCTCCAAGATGAAAAGGAGAAACCAAAAGAAATAAACAGAAAAGAAGAAACCTGTATAAAACAGAGCAATGGAGGAAAGAGGAGACAACTTTAAGAAAATAATTAATATCCTCAAGTAAGAAACGGCATTCACAGGAAGAGGAGGCAATAAAAAAGAACAATCAAGAATAAGAAAATATCTTAGAAACTTTAAATGACAACCAAAATAAAAATTTAACAGGAGAGTTGGAACACAGTAAAAAGAGATGATGCCAGGCAACAGATGAAAAAATAAAAAAGTGATGGAGCACATGGGTGGCTCAGTCAGTAACGTATCTGTCTTTGGCTCAGGTCGTGATC
Source organism: Enhydra lutris kenyoni (assembly GCF_002288905.1). Lineage (NCBI taxonomy): Eukaryota > Metazoa > Chordata > Mammalia > Carnivora > Mustelidae > Enhydra > Enhydra lutris. The sequence goes on along the minus strand of NW_019154098.1, from coordinate 42,692,083 downwards.
TCAGAGTCCTGACACTGATCCCCCAATGGACTCCCTGTTCAGCAAGGAGTCTGTTTCTCCCTCTTCCTCGGTGCCTCTGCCCTGCTCGTGCTCTCTTTTTAATAAATAAATAAAATCTTTAAAAAAAAAAAAGTGATATCCATTAGGAGAGAAAAGATAAAAGAATTAGAGAATCAGTTAATGAGGTTCAATATCTGACAAAAATTCCAAAGAAAACAAAAGAAATTGTTTTGAGAGAAAGAAAATATTTCCTAGACATGAAGTCTTCAGTCTTCAGATTGAAAGGACCTACTAAAGTACCCAGCTCAATAAATGAAAAAATGATCCATGTTAAGGCACATCAAGATTGTAACTCAAAGCACGAGAAATGAAAAAGAAGCTGCTAGAGCTTTCATGAAGAAAATACAAGTTGTGGTGGTTCCATGGTGTAATGATTAGCACTCTGGACTTTGAAAATACAAGTCACATGCAAAGAATGAAAATCAGAAAGGCATCATACTTCTCAACTTGGAAAGCTAGAAGATATGTAAAGTACTCCCTTCAAAATTCTAAGAGAAGGCTATTTCACTTTAGAATTTTACAACTACATGAAGTTGTCAGTCAAGTACTAAGTTTCAGACACACAGGAAGTAAAAATGATTTACCTCCCATCTCTTCTTTCTTAGGAAACTACTACAGTGAAACCCAGGAAACAGCACTGAGCTGTCAACACACTGGGCGAGCTGGCCGTTGTACTGAGAAACTGGAGGCAGAGGGAGAGAGGAACTGGGGACTTCTGCTTTATTAGGAGCCTTTTAACATCTCAAAAAATAAAATTTTAAACCATAAAATAATATAAAAAGTAAAACTAGTATTTATTACAATAACTGAAGTTCAATAAGCAAAAAAAACAAAGTCAAGAATATTTCCTCTACATATATACATTATTAGCAGTAGAAATCTAAAAAATAAAGCAAATTTTAAAGTTAAAATTTTTCAAATGATCTATGCTAAGAAGGAATGGATAATCCAACATTTTCGATTTGTATTTCTGTACCAGTTACTTTTTGCTACATAACAAACCATCCCAAAATTCAGTGTCTTCAAATAAAAACCAATTCTTTTATATTTAGCTCACAAACTGTAGTATTAAAAAGAACACCCAGACCCAAAACAGCATCACTTAGGTCAAGACCCGGAGTCAGAAACCAAGACTTAATAACTAACCTAATTGCAGTTGCAAGTCCCTCAGGACTGTAACCTTCAACCAGTCTACATGGAATTTTCTGGTCTATACTAGGAAATTTACTGATAGATCCCTTCCCCTACCCTTGGGATGGCAACCCTGCTTAAATAATGCATTCCTTGCTAATAAATTCCTTCCCACCCTCCTTTCTGCCTTCAAAACCTTTTCGTTAGTTAAGCTCAGCAGAGCTCTTCTCTACTTTCTTGCTAGATGGGATGCTGCCTAATTCATGAATAAAAGCCAATTAGATCTTCAAACTTACTTGTTTGAATTTTGTTTTTTTGGGTGGCTCAGTCAGTTGAGTGTCTGACTCTTGATCTCAGCTCAGGTCTTGATCTCAGGGTCATGAGTTCAAGCCCCATACTAGGTTCCACCCTGCGCATGGAGCCTATTTTTAAAAAATAAATAAATAATAACAGGAATTTGGCAATTTAGGCTGGACACAGCTAAGAGGTTCCTCTGCTAGTTGTGGCTAGGCTGACTCAAGTATCTGCAGTGAGCTGCCTGGTCAACTGGGGACCAGCTGACCTCCTCACCAGGCTAGCCAAGGCTTAGTCACATGGTGACAGAAATGCTCCAGGAACCCAAGGGAGGACAAGCCCCAGTGCACAAAATCTCTGCAAGTTCTTTTTTGTGCTACATTTGCCAACATTGCATGGTCCAATGCAAGTCATATGGCTGAGCTCAGAGTCACGGTGGAAAATCACTCAAAATTATCTAGCAAAGGAACATGGATACATGGAGGAGAACTTAGACCATTTTTGCAATCTACCACAATTCCTATACTATTATTTCAATCATTTTTTCTTCTTCTTCTTTCTCTTCTATTACTGTTACAGAAAGCAGTTAGTTAGGCTTTAACAGGCTTTTTAGGTGCCTGGAGGCCAGCAAAGGTTGGGGGTACCGAGTGGGGGGGGAGTGGTCAAGACTTGTTAACAGGAAAGCTAGTAACCTAGCAACATTCCACAAACAAAGCCACAAGAAGCCAGATCAAACCAGACAGGCCAAGACAAAGAAGGTCTGAGAACCTGACAGGTAAGGGAGAAAAAGTGGGAAATCCTGCTCCCAAAGAAATCCCCTCTCCAAATAAGAAATGCTCCACCCCTCAGAAGACAATTGTCAATAAAAGATAGAAATCCAAACTTCTCCCTTGAGCTCACCCACTTTAACATCTCCAGAGTGAACTCTCACTTTAAAAACTCTTTACTTATATCGCTTAACCACTGTATCTAGACTGTCCCAAATTCTTTTACTGTGACAAGACTGAGAGCCTCCGGTAATGTCCCAGGGTGGGCAAGATGGAGGATTTAGGGCCTGAAGGTATCCCCAGTTCACCTGGCAACAGTACAGGGATGAATAACACTATCCAAACATAGTTTTTTCTGATACAACTTCACTAAACAGAAAAAAAATCTGGCTTAATATTTTCCCCCAACAAGTTCTTACAAGGCTAGATGTAGATGGACTGGAGAGGTGACTGTCTTGGTAAAGAATTTCAGACAATCCTCTTTTAGAGGTCTAGAGCACCCCCCGACACACACACACACACACACAAGTACATACCACTTTGAAACACGGCTATTATTTTTATGTTCATGAGACTGTCCCCTAAAGCAGTTGAAATCTGTAGCCAAGGCAGTCAGGTAGAGTGCAAGGGGCCCCCAGCACAAGTCTCCCTCCAAGTGATGCATGGAGGCTACAATGCAGCATTAACTCTGGCTAGCCAAGCCTCAAGGCCAGGTGCATGAAGGCAACAACCAGAAGGGAAAATAAATGTTTTTATAGTTGAAGTTTCCTCTTCAAAAATTCCATAGGGGCACCTGGGTGGCTCAGTGGGTTAAGCCTCTGCCTTCGGCTCAGGTCATGGTCTCAGGGTCCCACATGGGGCTCTCTGCTCAGCAAGGAGCCTGCTTCTCCCTCTCCCTCTGCCTGCCTCTCTGTCTACTTGTGACCTGTCTCTCTCTCTGTCAAATAAATAAATAAAATCTTTAAAAAATTAAAATCCCATAAAACTTGGTAGACAAGTCAAGAGTTCTCAGATATGCCTCCACCCAGTTCTAATACATCTTAACTTGCACAAAAACATTGTATGTGCTAGAAGAATTCTTCCTGAAGACCTAAAATGTAACTGTCTGGTTCAAGTTAATGGTAACACAGCACTTACAGCAAAGACTTAATACTACCCCTGAAACCAAACACTGTTACTTTTAGCTACATATCTTTAAAGGCTTAGAATGTTTGTGCATAGGCAGCCCAGCCCTGGAAACCCTGGTCTCTACACCCAATTAGCCATAACTCACCACCTGAAAAGCAACTCAATTAGAAAATGGCAAAGGACTTGACTCAACATTTCTCCAGTGGAAATATACAAACGGCCAGCAAATAGTTGAAAAGATGCCCAATATCACTCATCATCAGGAAAATGGAAATTCAAACCACAGTGAGATACCAACTCACATCCCTTAGGATGGCTGTTATCAAAAAAAAAAAAAACAGAAGATCATAATATTTGTGAAAATGTGGAGAAATTAGAGACCTTGTACACCGTTGGAGGGAATGTAAAATGGTATATCTGCAATGAAAAGCAGTATGGTGGTTCCTCAAGAAATTTAATTTTTTTTTTAAGATTTTATTTATTTAGGGCCCCTGGGTGGCTCAGTGGTTAAAGCCTCTACCTTTGGCTCAGGTCATGGTCTCAGGGTCCTGGGATGGAGTCCCGCATCGGGCTCTCTGCTCAGCAGGGAGCCTGCCTCCTCCTCTCTCTCTCTCTGCCTGCCTCTCTGCCTACATGTGATCTGTCTGTGAAATAAACAAATAAAAATCTTAAAAAAAAAAAAAAAAAGATTTTATTTATTTATTTGAGAGAGAGCGAGCATGAGAAGGGAGAGGATGAGAGGGAGAAGCAGACTCCCTGCAGAGCATGGAGCCCGATGCGGGACTCGATCCCAGGACTCCAGGACCATGACCTGAGCCGAAGGCAGTCACTTAAACAACTGAGCCATTCAGGCGCCTCCTCAAGAAATTTTAAAAAGAATTGCCAAATAACCCAACAGTTCCACTTTGGGTATATATCCAAAAGAACTGAAAGCAGGGTCCTTTTTTTTTTTTTTTTCTTAAGTAAGCTCTACGCCCAGCATAGACCCCAGCACAGGGCTCAAACTCATGACCCTGAGATCAAGACCTGAGCTGAGATCAAGAGATGGATGCTTAACCAACTGAGCCATCCACATGCCCCCAAAAGCCAGGTCTTGAGAGATATTTGTACATCCATGTTCACAACAGCATTATTCACAATAGCTGAAAGGTGGAAGCAACCCAAGCACCCATTAACAGATGAATGGATAAACAAAATGTGGTAAAGACATACAATGGGCTATTATACAGCCTTTAAAAGGAAAGAAAATCTGATGCGTGCTGCAACCTGGATGAAGCTCGGGGATGTTAACCTAAGTGAAATAATCCAGTCACGAAAGACAATATACTGTAGGACTCTACTTTTATGAGGTACCTGGAATAGTCAATTTTACAGAGACAGAAAGTAGAAGGGTGACTGCCAGGAGTTGAGGGGGAGGCAGGACTGGGGGGTTGTTAGATACTAGATAGTTTGTTTTGCAAGATGAAAGAGTTCTGGGGATTGGTTGCACAACAACGTGAATGACCCTACGACGACTGAACAATACACTTAGAAATAGTTAAGATGGTAAATTTATGTTGTGTGTATCTTACCACAATTGTAAAAAGGGCATTGGGGAGGGGGGCTGTGGATCTCTTCAGATAATATAAAGCAACAGAACACCCATCCTATGTCACTGATGGAAGTGCCTCAGCTTCTCCCATGGGACAAAGCAGGATATGGTTTCCGTAGGGACCCACAAGCAATCAAAATGACCCTGTCCCTTGGGGCACCTGGGTGGCTCAGTGGGTTAAAGCCTCTGCCTTTGGCTCAGGTCATGATCCCAGGGTCCTGGGATCAAGCCCCGCATTGGGCTCTCTGCTCAGCAGGGAGCCTGCTTCCTTCTCTCTCTCTCTCTCTGCCTGCCTCTCTGCCTACTTGTGATCTCTTTCTGTCAAATAAATTTTTTTAAAGATTTTATTTATTTGACCACTTTTTATTTATTTCTTTACGATTTATTTATTTGAGAGAGAGAGAGAGTAAGCAGGGGGAGGGACTGAGGGAGAGAAAGAAAGAATCCTCAAACAGACTCCATGCTGAGTGTGGAGCCCAACTCGGGACTCAATCCTAGGACCCTGAGATCATGACCCAAGCCAAAATCAAGAGCTTGTTGCTTAATCAAATGACCAACCCACATGTCCCCACAATCTGCATATATTCACATATGAAATATCTAATAAAACATTTTAACTAAGTGTATTAAACACTTCACAGAAAGTTTCCTTAATTCCTTCATTGTTATGAAAAATAAACCATCCATATCCACAGGTCAAACAGTATTATATATGCTCCGAAGAGGTTATGCAAGATCCATTAACAATTAAATGTAATTACTATTTTGTAATCTTTTCTATGTATTTTTGCCTTAATTCACAAACATGGTTTGATACAAAGACAGATAAGACACAGTCCCTGTACTATAAGTACTGATAGATAAGAAAACTAATGATCATAATACAATGTGAGAAGAGCTCTATAAGAGGTGGTTACAGGATACAAAGAGGGTACAGAAGAGGGACATCTGGGATGCCTGGGTGGCTCAGTGGGTTAAGCCGCTGCCTTCAGCTCAGGTCATGATCCCAGGGTTCTGGGATCAAGTCCCACATCAGGCTCCTTACTTGGCAGGGAGCCTGCTTCTCTCTCCACTTCTGCCTGGTTGTGTGCTCGCTCTCTCTCTCTCTCTCTCTCTCTCTCTCTGACAAAAAAAAAAAAATCTTGAAAAAAAAAAAAAAAAAAGAAGAGGGACATCTAACTCAGTCTGAGGCCAGGGTCTTCCAAAAGGAGAATGCATCTGAGCTAAGTCTTAATGAAGAGAAAAAGCTGGCCTGATGAATGAGAAGTGAAGGTCATGGAGGTATAGGCATCTGCAACAAGTGAAAGCAGACAGTGAAAACCAGAGCCAGTGATGGACCTGCAGGTAGTGTGGTATGACTGAACCACATGGTAAGTGTGAAGGAGTGAGGGGAGATGAGACCAGAAAATAAGGCATTAGCCAGATCGTGAAAAGTCTTGCCCAATGTGCTGAAGATTTTAGAAATTCCTGGAAGACAATTCGGAGTCTTTGAAGGATTTTTAAGAGAGTGATACGTTCACATTTGTATTTTAGAAATGTAATTTAGGGCAATGTTGATATGTAATAAGGTTGAAAGAAGAAAGTAATTTAGAAAATACCATCATAACCCAAATCATTATTTACAAGAGTCAGAACAAAAGCCTTGGTACCAGAAAAGAGGTGGAGTCCACGATTAAGAAATGACAACCAGGGGCGCCTGGGTGGCTCAATGGGTTAAGCCTCTGCCTTCGGCTCAGGTCACGATCCCGGGGTCCTGGGATCGAGCCACACATAAGGCTCTCTGCTCAGTGGGGAGCCTGCTTCCTCCTCTCTCTCTGTCTGCCTCTCCGTCTCCTTGTGATCTTTGTCAAATCAATAAATAAAATCTTTAAGAAAAAAAAAAGAAATAACAATAGAATCTAGTGTGACAATGTTGGGTAAGTGAAGGAGAAAAGTGAGTCTAGAAAAACTAGATTTCTGCATGGATTTTGCTGCCGTTCACCAAGCCAAGGAATGATGGAAAAGGATCAGGTTTCCAATGGCAAATAATGATGTTGGAGATAGCTGTAGCTTGAAGTCTGATATGACATCAAGAGAGATTTGGATGTCCACTGAACAGTAAGAAATGAGGACTTGGGAACAAGAAGGCAGGGCTGGACAAGAGATACAGACTTGAGGTCAAATACTGTATGTCTGAGAGTTGAAATGATGGGGAACAGAAGTAACCAAGAAAGGGTGTTTGCAGCAAGAACAAGGCTATAGAGAAACCCCAAAGAAGGGTAAACATTTGAAGGCCAGAAAAAAAGAAAGGATTCTGAAAGAGATTAAGGAAAAAATTAGGTGTTTAAATATCAAAAGACATCTCTGGGTTTTTGTGAATATTATGTATTTACTTTAGATTTAGTTTTTCTTTTTTGTTTTTTTTTTTAAGATTTTATTTATTTATTTGACAGAGAGAGATCACAAGCAGGCAGAGAGGCAGGTAGAGAGAGAGGAGGAAGCAGGCTCCCTGCTGAGCAGAGAGCCCGATGCGGGGCTCGATCCCAGGACCCTGAGATCATGACCTGAGCCAAAGGCAGCGGCCCAACCCACTGAGCCACCCAGGCGCCCCATAGATTTAGTTTTTCTTAAATAAAGACCATGACCCCAAAGAAGGAGGGAAGAGAGGAAGGAAGGTCATAGCCTGAGCCAAAATTCCATGAGCATTTACAAGCAAGTTTATTAAATTGACCTCTTACTTTTCAGTAGGACGAAGTTCATGAATAACCGCTAAGAGCTTCAACAGCACCTGTAGTTTTCCAGACTCTTCCTCGGTAAACATGAGAGGGTTGTAATCAGCAGGGAACACATCTACCAAGCCTTCATAGAGACTCCTTTCTTCATTTCCATCCCAAGTTGAGCTATATTCTTTCTCCTATTCAAAAGGGTAAGTGTTAACACTGGTTCAACTTTGTTAATTAGGAGGGGGAAAATGCTAAAATTATGGGGTTGAAAGTAAAGATGAATAGCTACCTGAGAAGACCAACCTAGCTATTACGTACATCTTTAGAGCTTACTGATTTGGTCATTTTTGAAAAAGGTAACGTGCATCCCACTGAGTTAATTACACAGCAACCCTGATGCAGTCCGCTAGTGCGGATGATCTTCCCCCTACAAGGGCAGCGTTACTGCCCATGTGTTCCTTGGGAAGAGGAGAAGGGACAGCAGAGAAATAAAAAAGAGAGGAAAATGGGGTCCAAACAGTGATATAACATTGGTTCTCTCCAAAACCCTGAGATTTCTCATCACAGGTGCTTCTTTTTCTCTCTCCTCTCCTTCCCTCTGTTATTTTTCTTTCCGACATTTGTGAGCTTCTCACAGCACCTCCTGGGTTATATTCAGAATCCAGCATAAGAGTTTACTCAATCTTAACAATTTCTTCTGCACGAAGGAATAATTCTGCCTAAATTAACAGAGATATGTAATCATGTAATCTTACCTATACTATTTTTGTTTATATTACCAGCAGTTTTTAGAATAATTTTATTCCAAAGTGCTTACGGTTATCAGTATCTCTGAAGTTCCTCCTCCAAAAGTACCTAGCTAACATGTGAATACTTAACCAGAAATACACTTATTAATAACTACATCACTTTTCATTTATTTTTTTTGAAGATTTTATTTATTTATTTATTTGACAGAGAGAGACCTAGCAAGAGAGGGAACACAAGCAGGGGGACTAGGAGAGGGAAACCAGTCTTCCCGCTGAGCAGGGAGCCCAGGACGCCGGGATCATGATCTGAGCCGAAGGCCAACGCTTATGGACTTAGCCATCCAGGTGCCCCTACAGCACTTTTTAGATTAAATTTCTGAGACTGGCTGGTCTCCTCACTTTCTTCCACACTTACTGGACTTATCACTGTTTTTAAAACTTTGTTCAACCTACTCCACCTGTCAGGAATGCTTCCTCATTTTCCTGTCCAATTATCTCAATCCTGTAAATACTTAAGGATCCATTGCAAATCCTACCTTATTATTTAAAGCCCTTTTTTGGGGGAAGTGGCAGACACTTACTCTTAAACTTTATGGTTACAAAGTACACTTCGGCTTTGACCTTATTTGGGAAGTTATATGCTTTATTATACTTCCCTGTGTTTTCATGTGTACTGTATTCCCTCTTTAATAATTCCAGGAACAGGGGTGCCTGGGAGGCTCAGTCAATTAAGCATCGGACTCCAGATTTTGGCTCAGGTCATGATCTCAGGGTCCTGGGACCGAACCCCACCTCAGGCTCCACATTCAGCAGGGAATCTTCTTAGATTCTCTCTCTCCCTTTACCCCTTCCCCCAGAGCCCCACCCACCACCCACCATCCACCACCACCCGGCTCACATGCAGGCTCTTTCTTTCAAATAAGTAAATCGATCTTTAAAAAAATAATAATAATTCCAGGAACATCTTAAGGGCAGTGAATCCTCTAGTGTAAGATGCTGGGCACAAAGTACTAATTTTAATTTGGCTTATTCCCAAAATACAATAATAGTTGGGTAAAGTCACTTGATTGAAAATACCTGGAGCCCTAAAATATTAATATTACTGGGATATACAAGGGGAAAGAGACAGTTGCTGGCTGCTTCGGATTAGGTCTGCTAAAATGTCGATATCTTGGAGAGATCATCAAAGGACCACAGACAGACCCAGGATCTAGTGCACAACTTTTCATGTTGAGAAACTGAACATGCTTAAGCTCTAGGCAAATGAGCCATACTCATCAAATTAAGAGACTAAGAATATAAATTTATTGACCTTCAAAGGAGACCTGCCTATTTAAACCAATTGATCATATGCATTCATATGCATTCGGTCATATGAAACCACAAGGCAACCCAAATCATTAACAGAAAGTTGTCTTGTGAATATTAAATTAAAATACAAAGAAGATGGTGATCTTATGGCACAAGTTGTTAACCAGGAACACATAACCAGAATCCCTTGGGGAATCACTTTTTCCATATCTTCATACTTGAGTCCTACTCTCAGATTCTGAATCAGTCCATATGTATTGAGGCCTGGACAAAAGTAGTTTTTTTGTTTGTTTGTTTGTTTTTTTAAAGATTTTTTTATTGATTTGACAGACAGATCACAAGTAGGCAGAGAGGCAGGCAGAGAGAGAGAGGAGGAGAAGGAGGCAGGCTGCCTGCTGAGCAGAGAGTCCGATGTGAGGCTCGATCCCAGGATCCTGGGATCATGACCTGAGCCAAAGGCAAAGGCTTTAACCACTGAGCCACCCAGGAGCCCCTGGACAAAAGTAGTTTTAAAAGCTTTCCAGATTATAACGCATAAGACCCCTAATTAAGAATCAACTAATAGATAATATCTTTATGCTGGGACAGTCTGATGTATCAACTCCATCACAGGGATTTACCAGTTAGTCCTCTCACATCAGCTAGTCACAGTACTTGCTCTTCTGACTCTCTATAGTCAATACCCTTCCATTATCAGTTACACTTTTTTTGGTTATAGTCCACTCACATTTCCTGAAAAGAAACCCATCACCTTGACTGAACTTGGGTGGGGGAAGAAACTAGTTTCAACTGGAATACATTTATAAAAGCACTGCTTAAAGGGTACTTATACATGTGGAAGGCTCATTTCAGCCATTTTCCAGCAATCCTCATTTGCTTTGATGTTAGAGGAAACGCTTTATTTGCCAGGTTGTAAATTATGTACCCTCTTTAAAGCTTGTAGTATCCTATGTCTGTTACTAGTTAACTGGTGCATTCTGGGCCATGATAAAGTCTACCTTTTAAGGAAGAATTTGGGGCTTCTATTTTTGCTGGGCGCCATGCCCAAAGGGTTTAATTTTTATCACTGTATATAAAATCTGTTTCTTAAAAAGGTGATTAATAAATGGTTATAATCCTACCTACTTAAGAGTTACAGACTTCTCCTATGATAAACTATGTAAATATAACTCATTAAGGATAAACTTGAAGAATTCTGGTAGAACACTCCATTTTCAAAATATAAAACGAATGACCTCAAGCATAATGCAGCACCCACAGGTTTTCTTTCGTTTTGTTTGCAAATTACGATTTTACTATTTAAAGAAAAAAAATAAAAGAATAAAAGTTGTTTTTTGTTTGTTTTTATAAAAGTTGTTTTAATAAAGTGTTAGGAATGAGCTGGGGATAAGAGAATATTAATAGTTACTGTGTAACTTCTATGGCCAGGCATTCTGCTAGGTTCTTTCCATACTGTTTCATCAAGTTGCCACAATAACATCAGGAAGTTATTATTTTCTCTGCTTTAGAAATAAGAAGAATAAAGGCTCACAGATGTAATTTGACCGTAATTAAATTTGCCCTTAAAGAACTGGTAAACAGTAGAGCGGAGACTGATACCCAGTTCTAACTCCAAAACAGAAAATTCTCACTATACTCCAAACTGCCTTATGTTTGTTAACTATTCAAATACTAAGTTCAACTATACTACCATTAAAAATCATACTTGGAAAAGATTTCTAATTTGAGAAAATGTTCATGATTTATTTGTGAAAAAAGTAGATTTTAAAATAGTAAGCATAGCATTATTAAAATTAAATTTCTCAGGGCACCTGGGTGGCTCAGTGGGTTAAGCCTCTGCCTCCGCTAGGGTCATGATCCTGGGGTCCTGGGATCGAGTCCTGCATCGGGCTCTCTGTCAGGGAGCCTGCTTCCTCCTCTCTCTCTCTCTGCCTGCCTCTCTGCCTGCTTGTGATCTCTGTTGGTCCCATAAATAAATAAAATCTTAAAAAATAAAAATTAAAAAAATTAAATTTCTCTAGAGCCAGATTATATATATGCATATTTTTGAGTCCCTGTTCTCTCACCATAAAATGGGGAGAGTAATAACAATACTTATTCCGCAGAGTTTTATTAAAAATATGCAAAATAATACTAGAAAAGCATTTAATTTGGTACAATGACAAGTGCTTATTAAGTACTGGCTAAGATTATTAATATCAAAATATGGGTTTTTTTCTGGCTAGAGAGCTTTATTTCTTTATAATAAATTCTTAAACATACTGCCAAGGCCACAAAACATATACAATGTTAAGGCTTTGATATATATTGCCAACTATCGGGGCGCCTGGGTGGCTCAGTGGGTTAAGCCTCTGCCCTCGGCTCAGGTTGTGATCTCAGCGTCCTGGGATCGAGCCCCGCATCAGGCTCTCTGCTCAGTGGGGAGCCTGCTTCCCTCTCTCTCTGCCTGCTTCTCTGCCTACTTGTGATCTCTCTGTCAAATAAATAAATAAAATCTTTATATTGCCAACTATCTCTCAGCTGTACCAATTTACATTCTAACCAGCAGATGACTTTTTAATTTTCTTCTGATTTTCTGAATTTTGTAAATTTCATACAAATTATATGTATCATGTGTTACTTTTATAAGGGTAAAAAATTAAGTTATTTTCAGTGGTAAATTTTGTATGTGTCTGCACCAAACAAAACTGATTGGCTGTATAAAATAGGGAGAGAAATCACAGCAAATTATTAGACAAGATACCAAAGGGCATGGGGCAAACTCTAGAAGGCAGTGCCTCACATCCATTTCACCCCTAGTTCTGTCCAGTATGGACAGTCTCTCAACAAATAGAAGACTGGATAAGCTGTACAGATGAAAAATATAGGAGAGGCCGTAAAGCTTTTGGAAAACCCAAAAATGCAATCCCCTGGGATTGGCCCAATCTACCAATCAGATTCATGTGATACAAAACCCTGAGCTTATATTCTTGACACAGTCTCACATGCTACTTACCTTTATAGAGTTGAATAACAGGCAGGGGTGATTGCACAGTTTTTTAAGAGCTCCTATACATATTAGATGAGGACTATTTCCCAACAATCCTCGAAGGCAGAACTTAACAGCTTGAGAATTCAACAGCTTTCGATAAAGTTCAATCTGTAGCGCTCCTGGTCGGCAAAAGACTACATTCTCTATTTTAGGTGGAAGATATTTATTAATGACTTCTTGGGTTCTTCTAAGGATAAAGAGTCCAGTGAGGCAAGTAAGTTCAGCTGCTCTTTTCTCTCCTAACTCTTTTTCTTCCTACGGAAAAATTCGCAGACTTAAAAGTGTTATAAACAAACAGTGCTTGCAATTAAAAGGGATATTAAACTTCTTATAATAATAAAACATTTACTAATTATGTCCCTTCAGACTTTTTTTAAAATATGGGATAGAAAAACCAACCATCATCTCTTTAAATGTTCAGCATACTCATTTAATTAAATGAAGCCAGTCTCCTAAATCCTTGTTTGGCTATTGGCACCATTGAGAACCATCAGAAATCAACAATCCACACATAAAAATTATTCTAAAAGTAAGCTTTTATATGAAGATTGTCATGGTACATAATCTTAAAATCATCAACAAAGAACTAATTCAGCAAATAGCAAATTCTTGGAAGCAAATATTTTGACACGTTATTGATCCTAAAATTAAACCTATGAGAAATCACTGACAAAAGGCACAGCTAATTCTTTCAAAATCATTACACATTGTTCATTTAGAAATGTTAGTTTCTGATGAAAGACCTCAATGTGAGACAGGAATCCATCAAAATCCTCGAGGAGAACATACACAGTAACCTCTTCAATATCAGCTACAGTAACTTCTTTTAAGACACATCTCCAAAGGCAAGGGAAACCAAAGCAAAAATGAACTTTTGGGACTTCATCAAGATCAAAAGCTTCTGCACAGCAAAGGAAACAGTCAACAAAACAAAGAGGCAACCCACGGAATGGGAGAAGATATTCGCAAATGACACTACAGACAAAGGGCTGATACCCAAGATCTATAAAGAACTTCTCAAACTCAACATAAAAAAAAAGGTAATCAAGTCAAAAAATGAGCATGAAGACATGAACAGACACTTCTTCAATGAAGATATACAAATGGCTAACAGACACATGAAAAAAAGTTCATCATTAGCCATCGGGGAAATTCAAATCAAAACCACATTGATATCACCTTACACAGCTAGAATGGCAAAAGTTAACAAGGCAAGAAACAGCAAATTTTGGAGAGGATGTGGAGAAAGGGAAACCCTCTTACTCTGTTGGTGGGAATGCAAGTTGGTGCAGCCACTTTGGAAAACAGTGTGGAAGTTCCTCAAAAAATTAAAAATAGAGCTATCCTATGACCTGGCAATTGCACTACTAGGTGTTTGCCCCAAAGATTAGATGTAGTGAAAAGAAGGGTTATATGCACCCCAATGTTCATAGCAGCAATGTCCACAATAGCTAAATTGTGGAAAAAGCCGAGATGTCTTCAGCAGACGAATGGATAAAGAAGATGTGGTCCATACATACAATGGAATATTACTCAGCCTTCAGAAATGACGAATACCCAACTTTTGCATCAACATGGATGGGACTGGAGGAGATTATGCTGAGTGAAATAAGTGAAGCAGAGAAAGTCAATTATCATATGATTTCACTTACTTGTGAACATAAGGAATAGTATGGAGGATATTAGGAGAAGGAAAGGAAGAATGAAGGAGGGTAATTGGAGAGGGAGATTAACCATGAGAGACTGTGGACTCTGAGAAACAAACTGAGGGTTTTAGAGGGAAGGGGAGTAGGGAATGGGTTCACCCAATGATGGGTATAGCACATACTGCATGGAGCAGTGGGTGTTATATATAAACAATGAATTTTGGAACACTACATCAAAAACTAATGATGCACTGTATGGTGACTAACATAACCTAATAATTAAAAAAAAAAAAAAAAGGGATGCCTGGGTTAGTTAAGCCACTGCCTTCAGCTCAGGTCATGATCCCAGGGTCCTGGGATCGAGTCCCACATCGGGCTCCTTCCTCAGTGGGGAGCCTGCTTCTCTCTCTGCCTCTGCCTGCCACTCTGCCTACTTGTGTTCTCTCTCTCTCTCACTCTCAACAAATAAATAAATAAATAAATAAAATCTTTAGGAAAAAAAATGTTAGTTTCCAATTTGTCTGTTTCCTTTAGTTAGTTTCTAAGTTCTTATCACAGTACCTCAAGTCAAAATACAATATAAGTGAAATATATGTTTAAATTCTCTTTTGAGCATACATAACTTCACAGTGAGGCTTAAAATAAATCCCATGTGTAAAAAGTCATAAAAAATTCCCCTCATGTTAAAACTATTTTCAACTTTTATTACAAAATAGGATCAGTGAAGAAAAGTCAGAAAATACAGTTATGTAAAATAAGAAAATTAAAACCAACTTTAATCAAATAGAAACAACCACTGCTGTCATGACTTCTATATCTATCTCCCAAGTCTTTTTTCTTTGTCAATATGTAAATGTATTTAACAATTTATTTTTACTTTTATTTTCCTGTTTGTAACAAAACAGGCTCTCTATAGTTTAAGCTTCATGGGAACAAGGCACCAGTCAGTTTGGCTCTTCACTGTATCCCCTAGCATCTAACACTTTGCATTTGGCCCACTACAGGTGTTTAACATGTAAGTGTTAAGTAAATAAATGAATGTGATTTTACTTTTAAATAATGTATGATGGATATTTTCCATGCTATTAAATATAGTCATAAGCTATTATTTTGTACAGTTCATGGGAAATGCTCAATAAATATTTGCTGACTGATTATCATATTTTATTAATTCTGAGACTTTTTTTTTTTTACACTTTAACTTCTCTGATATAGGTTGCAATGACTTCTTATAACTATGATTGATAGCATGTTTTCCTTAGTGGTTCATAAAATAACAATGCATCTTAGAATTGGTATTATTTTGATTCAATGAAATATTGTGTATACAATATGAAGACTGCTTTAACCATTTTCCTACCTTTAGAAATGTCTGTTTCCAATTTGTTTCCTTACACTTCTTTTTTTCTTTTTAAGATTTTATTTACTTATTTGACAGACAGAGATCACAAGTAGGCAGAAAAGCAGGCAGAGAGAGAGAGGGGGCGGGGGGGAGCAGGATCCCCACTGAGCAGAGATCCTGATGCAGGTCTCGATCCCAGGACCCTGAGATCATGACCTGAGCAGAAGGCAGAGGCTTTAACCCACTGAGCTACCCAAGCGCCCCTCCTTATACTTTTTTACCCTTACACAACACAGCTAAAATCTTTAAGCACATCTACAAATACTGCTCTATAATAAATTCCTGAAAGTGGTATTGTCACACCACAAAATATATACAATTGTAAGGCTTTTGATACATGCTGCTCAACTATTCTCCAGTTGTACCAATTGACATTCCCAACAGTAGAGGACAGTACTCTCATCTTTACTTGCTATTCCTATGTAAACTGAGCCAACTAAAACACCAGTAGAAGAATATAAAAGTTATTTTATGGTTATTTTGGTGTATTTTTTTTTCAGTACCAGTAAAAATGAATGTTTTTATATATGTTTACTACCATTTATAATTCTTTGTGAAGTACCTAATAAAGTACCTAGCTGTGATTTTTTTTAATGTGGTATTTTCTAAAGTAAAGAATGCAGGAAGACTCAGTTGAAGGATTGTGGGGAAAGTAAAGAATTCACTAATTTAATTTTTTCTGAATTAAATAATGCCCAAGTTTGTGGATAACTTTCCTGGGCATACTGCTTTTTTTTAACCTTTTTATAAAAGTAAATTATACCTCAGAAGCAGAAGGCTGTCTCGATATAATAATGGGTTCTTCATATATTTTTCTGTAAGATGACAAAGAACCTAGTATTCCTGGATTTACAAAATCAATTAATGCAAAAAATTCTTGAAGATCATTCTGAACTGGAGTACCTGAAGAAAGAAAAAGTGATGAAAGGTCAAATTTGTGTTTTACAGTCACAGGTATTTATTGAAAGTTGTACTCTCCTTCCTAAGAGAATGAAAATAAAGGCTTTAGAACTGAGAAAGAGCACCCAAAGCCAATGGAACAAAAAATATTAAGAACCAAATAAATTTTTAACTCTGGTTTTAACGGTGTATTAAATTCAGCATAGTGGCTGCATACAGGCTCTGGAGTCTGACTAGCCTGGGATCAGATCCCACCTGTATCATTTACTCTCTGAGTGACCCTGAGCAAGTCACATACCTCAGTTTATTTCTATAAAATGCAGCTCCTAGGGTTGTGAGGATCAAATTAGTTAATCCACATACTAAGAATAGTACCTAAAGCACAATAAATGTTCTATAACTGTTAGTGATTCTTAGTATTATTACAACTGTGTGATTCTGGACAAGCTTCTTAAGTGCTTTAAGTTAAATTCAGAACTTTTTCACTTATAAAAGTGGGAAGATATCAATTTCCTAGTAGTATTACAGTGAAAGGCAAAGACAGCATATGCACACTGTAGCACAGTGTTTAACATTTAGTAAACACTCAGTGAACGGCACGTATTACCTTTCAAAGGTTTCAGATCAGATTGAGATCTTCACTAATCCTAAAGATTGACACAAATGGATTAACATACACTGCATATATTGCATACTCAATAACTTTTGCTAACTAATTTTCAAAGAAACATTAGCATGTTTCAATAATTACATCAAAAGAACATGTAAATCAGCATAATCCAACATTGTAATTTCAGATGACCATTCAAATAATGAACTAGAAAAAGTTGCCCAAAAATATAAATAAGAGATAATATAAGAAGTGAATAAAAATGCACTTCTTCATTAACATAGACAACATAAATTTCACGCCGGAGAATTTAATGATTGCTTGCCTCAAAATTAAATGAGTCAACCCCAGGAAAAATGCTTATTAATTTTTTTAACACATCTAGTCAGTTCTAAATTTTTGGACCGAAAGTAGAAAGAATTAGAGGAAATATATTTATGTTGGTATATATTTTGTTAGTAAGCCTTTAAATGAACATCCATGATGATGACTAATAAAGATAGGCAGAATGAGGAGCACCTGGGTGGCTCAGTGAGTTAAGCCTCTGCCTTCGGCTCTGGTCATGATTCCAGGGTCCTGGATCAAGCCCCGCATCGGGCTCTCTGCTCAGCAGGGAGCCTGTTTCCCCCTCTCTCTCTGCCTGCCTCTCTGCCTACTTGTGATCTCTCTCTGTCAAATAAATAAATAAAATCTTTTTTAAAAAATGAAAAAAAAAAAAAGATAGGCAGAATGAGAAAGGCAAGAAAGAAAGAGGGGAAACAAAGGTATAAGGATCCTATGGCTGGCTTCCAGATATTCATCCAACCCCAGCTAACTCATCCAAGCCACTCATGATAGTCTGATCCCATCTGCCAATAACTGATGCAGGAAAGGATTTGTGTCTTAGACTGGGTTCTCCAGGAGCACAGCCTGAGACAGGGATTTGGCTGTACATTTATGGAGGGAGAGCTCTCAGGAGAAAGAGAATAATGGAATCAGAGAATAGCAGGGGAAGAAACTAAGGGAGGATGGCCTCCTTGAGCCTGAGATAAATTACAGCAAGGCTCAGAACATAAATTGTACCATAAAGCTGCTCCTGAAATAACCCTAATGCAAGGGCTCTGGCATTTTCCACTTACCTCCATATGAGTCAACCATTGACCAAGTTGTAGGGAAGAGTGGAAGCTCTCCTTCAAACAAGGATAATTCTCCAGAAATTGGAAGGGCCACACAAGACCAAAGTGAGGTATGGGAGGAAAGCTACATTGAGCTGATTCTAATATAGGCTAAAAAGAAGTGAGTAGAAAAAGATTCTTGTATTTAAATAGGGGCCATCCCACCTTTCCAGATAGCCTGGGCCAGCAAGTTTGATCAGCAATAAATTACGTGCATGCAGCATACACATATAAAAACAAGAGATACTTATATTAAGCATTTACCATGTGTCAGGTAATCTTGCAAGAACTTTATGTGAATTAACTCCTTTGACCTTCACAATAACTGTTAATAATCCAATAATATAGTATTATAATCCTTATTTCACAGATAAGGAAACTGAGGCACAAAGAAGTTAAATAACTTGCCCAAAGTTGTACAGCTATAAATATCACCCTTAGGAACCAAGCAGAGGCAGTCCAGACCCATCTCCTACATTCTTTACCATGATACCATTGTATTTATTTTTCAAAACCTCCAAAATCTAGGATGCAGAAAATTATATAGGGATTTGAAAATTCAGAATCCTACCAACACTCAATGACCAAAGGTTTATTAATATGCACCCCATCCAGCACCAGCAATTCTTTGTATTCCAAGCATATTACAAATCTTGTATAAGTAGGCAAAAATTCTATCATATCATCCCCAGAGTAAATACTGACCAGTTAGAATTATTCTTTTCTCACAGGAGAGGCTAATGAGGGCCGTAGTTGTCTTAATGGCACTGTTCTTCAAACGATGGCCCTCATCACAGATTAGAAGATCAAATTTTACACTCTTAATTTGATCCAAAGAACGAAGTAACATTTCATAACTGATGATAAGAACAGAATAAAATGGAGATTTAGTGAATTCTTCTACTTTGTGGTCCTAAAAAAAAAAAAAAAAAAAAAAAATTTAACAAATTATGGGCTAAAACTATAAAATCAAATTCAAGCAGCATATTCCTGACAGACATTAATTAGAATATGTTAACTCAAAGCCAAATTGTAAGCCAAGATGCTGTTTTTCTGCAAAGGTTGGGGAGTTACATGCATTTGAAAAACTACTCAACAGACAGTGAAAACTGCAGTGTTGATTTGAAAAGCATAGAGATTTAGAAAATGACCAAGGCTGAACTGTGATAATTCTCTTACCTGATCAACAGGAAATATTTTGATTCTTTCACTTCCTAGCCATTTTTGAAATTCCTTCTTCCAATTATTCACCAAGCTTCCAGGTGTGACAATAAGCGTCTTCTTTATTACTGGCTTGCCTCCATAGGGTCCCTGACACTGCAGAGTCCAGATGAGTGAAATACATTGCAATGTTTTCCCTAAACCCATTTCATCAGCAAGAATAGCTCCACATCTGCCATTCACTCTGTTAGAAATAATTATACTTCTTTTAGTCACAATAGGAAAATATTTTATGCCCCTAATATCATCGTTTATTAGTCAAGAACCAAAAGCTGGTATTTTGTAATTAGGACAAACTCTACCCCGTGCCAAACCCTTTTTCTAGTTTCATGCAGCTGATTTACAACATATCTCTCTTTTGAATCTTTGATAATTATATTCATTATATATTTACTGTCAACTAAATTACTAAATCTGAAATTTGACAGTTGAATCCAAATCATGTTACTATCATATGCATATATTTAGAGAGTAGAAATATATCCCAATTTTATACCTACATTAGAATAATTTAACTATAACTGTGCTTCTCATCACTAATAGTTGAGCAATTTTTATCAGGTTCAGCATTAGACATCAAAACACTAAACTACATTGCAATCTTAACCAGAAAGATCTGTTGAGCTGTATTTACGATTATCTGGCAGTAAATGAAGTCCTCAATCTTAGAGCTCCCTGCACTGTAAGGAAAAAAGAAAAAACTATATATTGATCTAATACATGTAACTTGGTAATAGTCTTATGTTACAAACCTACTCAGTTAATGCAATTTAAAATTAAATATTATAAGGAATGTTATTTATAAGTGGCATGTTTATATCACTTCATAGCTTTTGAAGTTTTGATATATATTTATAGATTTTTTATTTTTTTAAAATTTTATTTATTTATTTATTTGAAAGAGAGAGAGAGAGCATGCATGAGCAGAAGGAGAGGGAAAAGCAGACTCCCCACCAAGCAGAGAACCCAACACAGGCCTCAATCCCCCAACCCTGGGACCATGACCCAAGCCAGAGGCAGACACTTACCCAACCGAGCCACCCAGTCATCTATTTATATATACTTTAAGTTATACAGTCCAAAGGAACTAAGTATAGTACCAAAAATAAGTACGTGTTCTTTCTCTGACTTATTTCACTTAGCATAATATTCTAAATCCATCCATGTCATAGCAAATGACAAGATTTCATTCTTTTTTATGGCAGAGTAATGTATTCCATTGTATATATACATTACATCTTCATCCATTCATCAATCAATAGACACTTGGGCTGTTTCCATAATTTGGCTATTGTAGATAATGCTGCTATAAACATTGAGGTGTGTGTATCCCTTTGAATTAGTATTTTTGTATTCTTTATGTAAATATCCCTTTGAATTAGTATTTTTATATTCTTTAGGCAAATATTTGCTTCATCATAAGGTAGTTCTATTTTTAACTTTTTGAGAAACCTCCATACCGTTTCCCAGAGTGGCTGCACCAGTTTGCATTCCCACCAACAATGTAAGAGTATTCCTATTTCTCCATATCCTCGCCAACACCTGTTGTTTCTTGTGTTGCTGATTTTAGCCATTCTGATAGGTGTGAGGTGGTTACCTCATTATAGTTTTGATTTGTATTTCCCTAATGATGAGTTATGTTGATTCCACTCATGTGTGGAATTTAAGAAACAAAACAAACAAACATGGGAGAAGAAACGAGAGGCAAACCAAAAAACAGACTCAACTATAGAGAACAAACTGATGGTGACCAGACCTGAGGTGGGTGGGGGAATGGGTGAAATAGGTGATGGGCATTAAGGAGGACACTTGTGATGAGCACCAGGCATTATATAGAAGTGTTGAATAACAGGGGCACCTGGGTGGCTCAGTAGGTTAAGCCCCTGCCTCCAACTCAGGTCATGATCTCAAGGGTCCTGGGATTGAGCCCCGTTTCTGGCTCTCTGCTCAGCAGGAAGCCTGCTTCCCCCTCTCTCTCTGCCTACTTGTGATCTCTCTCTATCTCTGTCAAATAAATAAATAAAATCTTTTAAATATTAAAAAATAAATTTTTTTAAAAAGTAGCGTTGAATGACGAAGGGTGTTTGGGTGGCTGTCGTTAGGCATCTGCCTTCAGCTCAGGTCAGGATCCCAGGGTCCTGGGATTGACCCCCTCATCGGGCTCCCTGCTCAGCAGGAAGCCTGCTTCTCTCTCTCCCACTCCCCTGTTTATATTCCTTCTCTCACTGTCTCTCTCTCTGTCAAAAAAATAAAATCTTTAAAAAAACAAAAAGTAATGTTGAATGACTCAATTGTACGCCTGAAACTTAATACTACACTATATATTAACTGGAATTTAAATTAAAATAAGTAGTTTTATTATAGTTTAACCCATTTTCTTATTAGTAAAAATAATAACCAAAAATTAACTATGCTTTCCATTTCAAAGTACAGAAAAAAAATCACAAACATGAACTATAGCCATTATTATCATTTTTTTAAATGATTTTATATATTTGCCAGTGAGAGAGAGAGCTCAAGTAGGGGGAGCAACAGGCAAAGGGAGAAGCAGGCTCCCCACTGAGCAAGGAGCCTGACATAGGGCTCAATCCCAGGACACTAGGATCAGACCTGAGCCTAAGATAGACACTTAACTGACTGAGCCAGCCAGATGCCTCTATTATCATTTTTTTAAGATTTTGGTTTTTTTTTTAAGTAATCTCTACACCCAACATTGGGGCTCAAACTCACAACTGTGAGATCAAGAGATGCATACTCTACCAACTAAACCAGCCAGTCAGGCACCCCATTATTATCATTTTATATCAACAATGTGACAGTGCAAGACCAAATGCCAACTGAGATGTAGTGAGTGGCAGAGAGAAAATAGTGATCCATCCTTCGACAGTGGAAGGAAGAAAGCAGGAAGGCTTCATTGAAAAGATGGCCCTTTTCAAAGGTGAATAGTTCATTACATGAATCAAGTAGTTCAACATAGCTGGAGCTTGAACTGAATTCCAAGCAAGGAAACACAAAGGCTATGAACTGGCTAGATAGGAAGAGACTAAAGACGGCAGGCATACTTATTCTTGAAAGTTCAGAGTGCATCTTGCAGGTGTCTCCCAAACATTAGTCTCCCAAACACCACTAATTTTGCTATATGTGATACCATATGTGTTATCATTTATTTTTAAGTCAACTTCTTTTAATTAGATTTATTTTAAAATTCCAAGCATAATAAATCCATGAAACCAAGGACTTAATATGCTACTTTTTTCTAATAATTCACTAATTAAATATGTTACTATCGGAATTTAAAAACAAGGTGTGGGGCTCCTGACTGGTTTGGTGGGTGGAGTGTGCAACTCTTTATCTCGGGGTTGTGAGTTCGAGTTCCACATTAGGTATAGAGATGACAGAGCCACCTAGGTGGCTCAGTCAGGTTAAGCATCCGACTCTTGGTTTCGGTTCAAGTCATGATCTCTGGGTCAAGAGATGGAGCCCCACATCTGGCTCCACGCTCAGCAGAGCCCTCTCTCTCTGCCCCTCTCCCCACACACACTTGCACTCTCTCTCGCTCTTTCTCTCGACTAATAAATAAATCTTAAAAAAAAAAAAAAAAGATTGCTTAAAAATAAAATCCTTCAATTTTTTTGAATAAGACAAAATAAAATAAAAAACAAGGCTTGTCCATGTCCACCTAAAATGATCCCACATCCCACCAGTGAAGTGCAAATTATAAATCAGGAAACACTGCTCTAAGTTCTGAGAGTCTGAAACATTTTAAGCAAAGGAATGCCATGTTCAGAACTGCTTTTCAGAAAAATCAAGCTAGTAGCAATAAGTAGAATGAATTTGAGGAGCATCAGAACCAGACATGTAAGTACTACTGCAAAAATCCAGACAAAATAAAATTGTATGACATCAGGTACCAGCACTGCTGCAGTGGGGTGCTAGAAAAGATCTGGAATCAAAGATCTTTAAGAGTTCAAAATAATTAAAAGTTCGGGTTTGATTACATTGAAAAGTAAAAGAGAAGAAATTAAAGATCCCCTCCCAGCCAAATGAGACAAAATCTCCAAAAAGAAAAGTATATTTTGAGAAAGAACATGAGTCTAAGAAGTTTCTGGGATTTAGTATTCCCTTAACCTGTCATCAAAGGGTTCTTAAGAGTTTGGGGAGGGGGCGCTTGGGTGGCTCAGTCGTTAAGCATCTGCCTTTGGCTCAGGTCAGGATCCCAGGATCCTGGGATCGAGCTTCACATCAGGCTCCCTGCCCAGCAGGAGCCTGCTTCTCCCTCTCCCATTCCCTCTGCTTGTGTTCCCTCTCTCGTTGTGTCTCTCTTTGTCAAATAAATAAAATCTTTTAAGGGCGCCTGGGTGGCTCAGTGGGTTAAAGCCTCTGCCTTCGGCTCAGGTCATGATCCCAGGGTCCTGGGATCGAGCCCCACATCGGGCTCTCTGCTCCGCAGGGAGCCTGCTTCCTCCTCCCTCTCTCTCTGCCTGCCTCTCTGCCTACTTGTGATCTCTGTCAAATAAATAAATAAAATCTTTAAAAATAAATAAATAAATAAAATGAAATCTTTTAAAAAATAAAAAGAGTTTGGGGGAATTTATAATCTCAATTCCCTATTAAATGATCGATTTAAAAATCAAGGTCTATGCATTAAAAGCAAAAGAAAAAGAACTAGAAGGAAATATAATAAGATGTTAGCAGGTTCCTTTGATTCTTTTTTACTTCCTTTGTCTGGCTTTTTCATGTCTGTGTGTATCCTCTTAAGTATCTTTAAGAGAGGACACCACAATTCTTTATCAGAAAGCTCTATTTAAAAGGGAGTTGGGGGGAGGTTGCCGGGGTGTCTCAGTTGTTAGGCATCTGGCTTCAGCTCAGGTCAAGATCCCAGGGTCCTGGGACTGAGTCCCACATCGGGCTCCCTGCCCAGCAGAAAGCTTGCTTCTCCCTCTCCTACTCCCCCTGCTTGTGTTCCCTTTCTCGCTGTGTCTCTCTGTCAAATAAATAAATAAAATCTTTTTAAAAAAATAAATAAATGAATGAATAAATAAATGGAAGTGGGGGAGGGGCACCTGGGTGGCTCAGTTAGTTAAGTGTCTGCCTTTGGATCAGGTCATGATCCCAGAGTCCTGGAATTGAGCCCCACGTCAGGCTCCCCGAGCCTGCTTCTCTCCCGCTATGCGCTCGCTCTGTGTCAAATAAATAAATAAAATGTGAAAAAAAAAAAATTCAAAAAAGGGAGTTGGGGAGCTCTTTTTTTTTTTTTTTTTTTAAGTAGAAGTGAGACTAGAAGAAAACGTTTTTTCCATAAGCAGAATTAAAGGCTACTTCCATTTTGCCCCTATAACCCTTTCTCATACTTGTAAGCTCTTATTGTACCATATTCAGGTTGATTATATTTACCTATTTCCTCAAATATTTTAAAAACTACTTAAGGGTAGGGACCATGGTCCTGACTCCTATATGCTCAGCTCCCAGCAGGATGTCTGGCACAAGGCCTCCTCAAGAATCACTTTTAGAATAAATGCACACTGGCTGGGTTATGGACATTGGGGAGGGTATGTGCTATGATGAGTGCTGTGAAATGTGTAAGCCTGATGATTCACAGACATGTACCCCTGGGGCAAATAATACACTATGTTAATTTTTTTTTTAAAGAATAAATGTACCCATTAAGTATTATTCATGATGTACTGAGACTCATTATATCAGGCTTTTTCTAGAAAACCATTTTTTTTAAGTTTTTTATTTACTTGACAGAGAGAATGAGAGAGAGAGAGAGAGAGAGAGGCACTGGGGGGGTTGGTCAAAGGGAGAAGCACACTCCCTGCTGAGCAAGGAGCCCGATGCATTACTGGATCCTGGGATCATGACCTGAGCCAAAGGCAGATGCTTAACAGACTGAGCCACCCAGGCATCCATAGAAAACCATTATGTTACAGGCTAAATCAAAACTCAGATCAGGGGTGCCTGAGTGGCTCAGTGGGTTAAAGCCTCTGCCTTCAGCTCAGGTCATGATCCCAGGGTCCTAGGATCGAGCCCCACAACAGGATCTCTGCTCAGCGAGGAGCCTGCTTCTCTTCCTCTCTCTGCCTGCTTCTCTGCCTACCTGTGATCTCTGTCAAATAAATAAAATCTTAAAAAAAAAAAAAAAAAAAACTCAGATCGGACTAAGGGTACCTGCCTGTTTGGTTCAGTCAGTAGAGCATGTGACTCTTGATCTCAGGGTTATGAGTTCAAGCCCCATGTTGGGTGGAGAGATTACTTTAAAAAAATAATAAAATCTTTAAACAAACAGGGCGCCTGGGTGGCTCAGTGGGTTAAGCCTCTGCCTTCCGCTCAGGTCATGGTCTCAGGGTCCTGGGATCGAGCCCCGCATCGGGCTCCCTGCTGAGCAGGGAGCCTGCTTCCCTTCCTCTCTCTCTCTGCCTGCCTCTCTGCCTACTTGTGATCTCTGTCAAATAAATAAATAAAATCTTTTAAATTTAAAAAAAAAAATCTTTAAACAAACAAAAAAAAGCAAAAAACTCAGATTAGACTAAACAAATCATTTATTTTCCTACCTCATTCCCATTACACATTCATAAAGGAATATGATTCCTTCTTTCTGATGTGGTCGAAGATGATATACAAGGTGAGGATCTATCACCACATCCACAATAGGAAAACAATTCTTATTGAATGTCCACTGGCAATTATTGTCGGGTCGTGGCATTACAAGAGAATCTTAAGAAAAAGATGAAAGTTTAACTATTAATGTATGGCAATTTCACTTGGTCAGTAATTAACTTGCTTTAATTACTCACAGCCTATAATTATTTGCTATCATTTGTGGCAAAAAAAAAAAAAAAAGCTGGACATTTAGTAACACTGATAGTAGGCAAGAAAAGAAAATTAAAAAATAATCTCATGTTGGGGCGCCTGAGTGGCTCAGTGGGTTGAGGCCTCTGCCTTCGGCTCAGGTCATGATCCCAGGGTCCTGGGATGGAGCCCGGCATTGGGCTCTCTGCTCAGCAGGGAGCCTGCTTCCTCCTCTCTCTGCCTGCCTCTCTGCCTACTTGTGATCTGTCAAATAAATAAAATAAAAAATCTTTAAAAAAAATAATAATAATAATCTCATGTCTTATTGATGTAAGAGTTCAGGCAGAGAATTTCAAAGAGCTTTCTAAATAAACTTATACGCCTCAAAGTACTTCAAAACCAATAAAATTCACTATTGTTTAGTAAAGAATTCAGTAAGCCACAACATTTAATAGTTCAGTATTCAGAGCAAAGAGAACTATCTCCAACTGAAACTACAGGTTGGAATTTTGCCAAGTTGCAGCTGCTAATGCTCACAGCTTCTTATTTTAGAAAGGTACCCCAAATTTAACATAAGGCTCCCATTATCTTCATTTCTGTTCACACAAACAATGACTATTACTTCTATTAATCAGAAGAATTAAGAAAGGATGACAAATTTTCCATTGACTTTGCCATAATTATTTGCTTTAATTACTATGTTCATGAATGTCAAATTCATGAATCTTTACAAAGCAGCAAAAAAAAGTAACTGTAGAATAATAAGGTAATTCAGTAGAAATATACTAATACAATTTAAAGGATTTATTAAAATATCACCAAAAAATACAAATTCAAATTCAAATAACTGGAAAGCAGTTCTCAATAAATCTAAAGTTAGAAAATAAACTCATCAAAATTATTTAGGGGATATACTTATATGTCTACATCATAGTTAAAAAATGTAATAGATTTTCAAAATAAAACAAAAAGAAAAAAGAAAAGGGCAGAAATGAGAAGGGAGGATAAAGAAAATAGGTTCCAGGAAATTAAATAAATATCCACCAATGCAGAAATACACAGTCACAGGAATGAGAGTTTAGTCACGTTTAACCATTACCAATCAACTAGAGGAAAGTTTTCTGTGGATCTAGGGTTTCTGAGCAACTAAAAGGAACTCCTATTTTTGAGGTCACTTCCTGGCAGGTAGAGGATTAGGGAGAGTGAAAATGGAAAATTCGGCCCTTGGCATTCCCCTGTATTCTAATAGCAAAGCAAGAGTATATTCCTTGTTGGTTCCTAACCAAGAAATGGGCCCATTTTTTTTCTCTTTTGAAAAACACAAAGGGGGAAAAGGGAAGACAGAGGTGAGGATAATTCACTACTGAAATAAGAAGGACTATAGAATCTAAGCCAACTAACAAAGCATCCATCTTCCAGAAAGATAAAACTTAAACCACCACAATAATGGGACACCAGTCCAAATTTTAAGACGCCTCTCTCTCTACCTTCGCAATAAGGAAGCATCACTTAGTGATTACAAAATCTTTCACGTTTTCATTTTAAGCCTAAAACCTAATTCTACCCTTGGCAAGATAAATAAATGAGAATCATCAACTACTTATTAGCATTTACACAAAGGATTCTTATTATATTACACAAACACACACATCCACATATATATAATCACTATAAAACTTCATTCAGTCAACAAGTATTTATTATACACAGCATATAGCAGCACTCTGTGTCTCTAATTCTATAATTAGAACCCACATTTTAGACTTGAGAAGACAAAGCCAAGAGAGAGGTAAGTGACTACCCCAAGAAGTAAAGAACCAGTTAGGTCAGTGGCAAAATCAGGACTCCAAGTCAGATCTTTGAATAAGCACATCATTCTTTTGGTTCCACATCCCTGTATTATGTAACAGGAAGGCAAAGAGAAAGGAGACTAAAGGAGAAGGAAGCCTGTTAAAAGAGATGGCAGGACAGAAAAAAAATGTGGATAAAAAGAAAAATCAGAAGCAGAAGCTTTCTGTTCTCTGCTTTCTTTCTTTCTCTCTCTTTCAATTAAGTCTCTGATAATCTCACATAGAGCTAGGAACTTTTAATTTGGGGTTTTTAATCCTGAATTTATCACTAATTATTTGAATTTCAACAATTTCAGTTCATCTTTCTGACTTCAGTTTTCTTCAAACACAAAGAGACTGAACTAAATGATCTCAAAGACTCCTTTATTTCAAAAATTCTATCTCCATAATACTTACAAAAAATACTTAATTATGTTGCTTTATGTACTTTTAATTTTACTACTAATATGAAAGCAGCCTACTCTGTACCCCGACTGCAATAACCACTGCCCTATAATTCAAATTTACTTGTCTGTCTCCTAACTAAATGGGAAGATCTTTGATAACAATTTACCTCTGGGCTCAATGCAAAAAAAGGCACTGAAGAAATCCCTGTTGAGTAAACAATTAAAAAACAAACAAAAAACAAGAGAGGTTTTATTTTTTAATGTGATTTTTAAATTAGATTCATTAATGTGAAAATTAATTTATTAAATTGAATTCTCATGATACAATTTAAATTCTTGACCCAAGATCCCACCATTCAACACTTTAATACACTAATGCATGCCATCAAGGCATACAGTCATCAAAAGAAAGTATAAACATAATCCTGACTCATGAATTGACTAATATTTCTTTTTGCTGAAGATGTCAGATATTACTCAAAACCATATATATATGTATATGTGTATATATGTATACATCTCCAATTTGATTATTTTTCCGTATGTATGTGTGTATACATCTCCAATTTGTATATTTTTCCTTCAACACAAATATGACATTTTCTTTACTGTATTCTTAGAATTATACATTTAAAAATGGTTCCCAAACTATATTATACAACTTCAACATTATTCCTTATTTGAGTTATATACCTGAAGAATAATACATACTTTCATCTGAAAACTTTAAACAAAACTTAAACTTTAAATTCACATGCCAAATACTTTTTGACAGTAAAAACAGAATATTTAAATTACTTTTTACATCTTACTTGGAGCATGTGGGTCATGGCGTGGTCTGCAATCTTGGAAGCCACTCAGTCTATTTTCCTTTGAACTTGATTTACAAACACTCTTAAAGGGGTTAGAGAAACACTTCTTGGCAGCTTGAGAAGAACTTGAAATAGCAGAGCTTCCTCCTCCAAGCTGAAAACATCTGCCACTACTGAAATCATCTGGAGAGATTAGACCCATGACTTCTACTTCTTTTCCACCAATCATCAGTCTGTGGCCCTCTTCAATCTTTTCAAGCTCCTTGAATTTATATGCAACGCCTTTAAATTGAGAAGGGAGAATGTGAATTTAATTTACTGGTACCCTAAAATAACTTAATTAGTGATACCATAGTCACCTTCCCATAACTCTACAGAATGAAAACTGTGTGTTGAATGCAAATAGCCTTGTATAACCCATTAGCCAGAATGAAAACATAATTTATCATTTTGTCTTTAAAAAAAAAAACACTAAAGGGGGCGCCTGGGTGGCTCAGTGGGTTAAAGCCTTTCCCTTTGGCTCGGGTCATGATCCCAGGGTCCTGGGATCGAGTCCCGCATCGGGCTCTCTGCTAGGCGGGGAGCCTGCCTCCCCCTCTCTCTGTGCCTGCCTCTCTGCCTACATGTGATTTCTGTCTGTCAAATAAATAAATAAAATCTTTTAAAAAATAATAAAAATAAAAAACAAAAAACAAAAAAAAAAACACTAAAAATCAGAAGGAATAAATAATAAAGCTATAAAAATCAGCCAAGCTTTAGAGAAAGCAAGGCCTTCTTTAATTATTGAAAACATAGCTTGGGGTGCTTGTTGGCTCAGTCTGTAGAGAAATGACTTTTTTTTTTTTTAATTTTATTCTTTTTGAGAGAGAGGTGGGGCAGGGGAGAGGGAGAGAATCTTAAACAAGCTTGCCCAGCAAGGAGCCCAATGCTGCACTCAGTCCCATGACCCTGAAATCATGGTATCAGCCAAATCCAAGGGTCAGAGACTTAACTGAATGAGCCACCTAGGCACCCCTCAATATTTTTATAATAAAAAAATTCTGCTGCAGATAATTCAGTTCAGCCTCAACTCTTGTCACTCACTGACCTTCACATAATATAAAAATTCCTGAAACACTGAGCCAGTAGTTTTAATTCTCCCCTGCTTTTGTGCCTTTGTATATATTATTCCCTCTTCTGTATGCCCCTTTCTCATATCCTACAGAACTATTTATCCTTCAAATACTTCCTTAAACAATTCTTATGAAGCTTTCCCCAGCCTCCTAGGCAGATCTAAATGGTCCTTCTACCTCCTACTGCATGGAGTACAAATTCTCAGTGAAACAATTATTATACTGCTTCCTAATTATCATTGCCTAATTATCATTATAATTACATTGCCCTATCCCCACTAAACTATAAATTATATCCATTTATATGCTAGGAGTTACTCCTAGCATAGTGCTTGGCACTTAACAGTTATATACTATAAAGTATGGTATTATTAAATGAATGAATGAATGAACATAGAGGATGAATTTTACAGTAATGGGCCATATTCCAAACTGAATAATAAGAGATAATGACAAAAAACATGGTCGGTGTTGAGCGTTCTGAATTTGTGAGCTAACTTGTATCAATACAAATCATCCTGGCAACATTTTATAATAGAAATAATGACAACCTCCAATTTAGATGTATTAATTTAGATCATGCCTAGCCATGTTTTTTTCCCTTGTTATTTTTTCCAAAATTTGATTGGGTATCATTGAAACTAGATAATATACCACTCCTGATATCAACATCTTTCTAACTTTAATCATTTAGCATTTGGAGGGGGGAGGAGTACACTAAGACAAACAGCTTAATCTCAGAAAAATACCAAAATAACCATATATAACTATTTCATTTTAGAGAAAATGAATCCATGGGATGGGATTTGCTTCAGAGTTAGTGTTCATAAGACTCTTAGACTAACTATTATGAGATAATTTAGACATGCAAGTCAATTAAAGAGCATCTTAATCTAACTAATACTTTATAAAACCCAATCATTTTAATTATGTAACCTCAGATATATACTAGTTGTAGGCCAAATCATAAACATCAGGTAATATCACAATACCTCTTCCAATGTCTTTGCCTTCCAAATCCTTTAATGTAAATGACTTTCCTTTTACAATGAGAACAGCATCACCTTCCCACTTTTTGTGTTTTTTCTTTGAAGGCTTACACCAAACAACACTGAAATATTTAACTAGGCTATCAGGTTTTTCCTCTTCTTGTCTCTTAAACACTGTTATTTCTTTAGGGGCTGAGTGAACTAGAATTAAAAAATAAAATAAAATAAAAACCACCTTATTAGAAATGGTCAACTTTAAGTAGTAAGGTCATTTGAACAAAAATAAAAGCACAAGAAAATTAGATGGTACTACAAATTATGAAAGAATATTTAATCATACTCCTGTTAGTATTTTATAAATTAAGAAATTCAAATGTCGGTCTAGCATTATCATGAGAACAATGAATATAAACTTATCATCTCAAAGTCATATAAACTCAGTTTAAGTAGAATAACATAATTACCATAAACATTTTAAAACTCTAGAAACTGGAGATAAACTTTCAACATCCATGGAAAAAATATCTACTTCAAATTCTGAATTTTGGTCTTTTCCCAGGCTAGCAGTATGTGGTCTAATCCTTTCTTGTGAAGCCGGAAAGCAGCAGCTAGCCATAACTCCCTGTCTACCATGAAATCATGAGGCTGAACAACGGATACGCTCACAACCACTCTGTTTTTCACTGTCACTATTCAATAAACTACACGAGATGGTTAACACTTTATTGCAAAATAGGGTTGTATTAGATGATTTTGCCCAATTGTAGGCTAATGTAAATGTTCTGAGAATACTGAACATCGGTTGAGCTAAGCTATAATGTCCAGTAAGCTAGATGTATAAATGAATTTTTTTAAAGATTTTATTTATTTATTTGTCATAGAGAGAGCACAAGCAGGCAGAGGCAGAGAGAGAAGCAGGCTCCCTGCTGGACAAGGAGCCCGATGCGGGACTTGATCCCACGACCCTGGGATCATGACCTGAGCCGAAGGCAGCGGCTTAACCAACTGAGCCACCCAGGTGTCCCTATTTTTGACCTACAATATTTTCAACTTATGGTGGGTTTATTGGGGCATAACCCCATAAGTCAAGGAAGATCTGTACTCCAATCTGGCTTCGAGTCCAGTCCTCCCTCAAAGCCACCCTTGTTAAAGGTCATTAAAGAGTTCCTTGCCAATATTTATTGGTATTTTTTTCCTGTCAGAGTTCTCAAAAGTGTTGGACAATGTTGACCACTTCCTCCTTGAAATACTGGACCCTATTTTTACAGCTTTGCTAACACATTTCAATTTTTCCTTTTATTTCTTTGGTTGCTTCTTCTAAAACATCTTTGCCAGCTCATCAGACCTGAGTTTTAGACCCTCTTCTCACAGTGCCCTTCTCCTTAAATTAGTTCATCTACTCGCATGGATTTAATACCACTCTTGCATAAAGCTGTCTTTTTTTTTCTCTAGCCCAGATCATGACTCCAGATCTGTGTATCTGTACATAATTGCCTCTCAGAACTGTCTACAGGAATGTCTCATAAACTCTCAATTCATCATGCCCACTTGTCTTCTCTCCAAAAATTGCTCCTCCTTCAGTTTTCTCATTTCTCAGAGTACCATCACCCTCATTCATGCCAAAAAATTGGAAATTATGCTTGACATCCTTTACTCTCAGTTCCACAGGCAATCAACCACAGATTCAGGTGATTCTAGCCCCACATGGCTCCCAAAGCTTTGTACTGTTTGCCTTCTCCCTCCCCTCTTCCTCAAATCACCATCTCTGATCTGAGCTACCGTACTACTGTAGGATCTTCCCAAGAGACCTATTGATATCTTCCCTTGCCACCTCTACTCCCTAAAACCATTTTCCATATTCACTATATTTTTCCATTTTTAATGTAAATCTGATTATATATCCTTCTTAAAATCCTTAAGTCTTAATGGTCTTCAAAAAAACATATTACTCCTAACCAAAAGGCCAACTACCTCTTCCTCCAAAATGCTATTCTAAATTACCTTCTGTTCACACTGCCATACAATTTAAATTTCCCTTACTGCCCAGCTAGATCCAGTTTTATTATTTCAGCATTATCTCAGCAGTTAATTATGTGACAAAGTATTTAATATTAGCCTTCCCAAGTAAACTAGTCAAGGTTTGATCTTGCTCATCACCAAATGCCCAGAACAATAGGTACTTTTCAAAACTGCCATTTTGATTCAAAGAACATTTGACTTTATGCTTATAAAAATATTAAAACAATCATCTTAAAATTAATTTTCATGAGAAACTAGCTTTAGAAATTGACTTTGAATTCATCTCCATTGTTGTCCATTTTTAGTTTCATTTTTATGAACTGTTACTTTCAGGATTATCATCCATGTAAACTTTTTAACAAAGATTTGATTCCTCAGTCACTTTTTTATGAATATTTTACTGACTATAGCTTTTGCGAACATGAGTATTTAAAACCATAATTTCTACCAAATGCAGTTTTGCTAAGTCAAATTTTGAATACATAAATATTAACAAAATTGTATTACCCCATCAGTTCCTAGTCAAGAAAATTTACCCGTTTTTAGATAACTGGTAGTTGTCATTTGCTGATTACTTTTCTTTACCAGCTTTGAGTTTCCCAGATAAAGTCTTACAGGTTCTTAGGATTAGCAAAAAAGATGGGATGCTCGATCAGTTTTTGAACTCTAAAAAATTTTGTGGTGTGCAATTTTAGCCAACTTTAGTTTTGTCGTTGCACTATTTCTACCAGTAGTAGTCAACGTGCATTGAATGACTGATAATACCATTTTGCATTTTAAAAAATTTATTCCTTTCTTTACGTTATCCAAGAAAACAATGTGATTACTGAGGATTGCTGTAAAACAAGAGTAGAAAGTATGTCTTCATCAAAATGGCTGGAAAAACATCCAGTCAAATACCCTGTTACATTCCCAGAGCTGAAAGAGTTGACTTGTTATGTCCAGGACCCTCCTTGTGCCAAGAAAAAATAAACAGAACAAAAGACAATAAACAGAACTAATCTGCCTGTGTTTGAATCTTGAGTTTTCCCACTTACAAGCTAAGTGACCGTGGACAAGTTACTTACCACTCTATGCCAGTTTATGAATCTGTAAATGAATATAATACCAATACCTACCTCACAGATTTGTTGTAGGCATTAGATTAGCTATTATATGTAAAACCCTTAGAACAGTACTTGACATAAATACTCCCTAAATGTTAACTGCCATCATCATCATCTGGTCTTGGTTCCTTTCCCATTTAGTCCCATTTTAAATGTATGCCATTAAGGCACGGAAGAGAGAAAATTTAAAAAGTAGAATAAAGATACTGGAAACTGAACACATAAGGAACTAAACCCTCCCTCATCTAGACTACTTGTAATACATAAAATATTAATTTGCTACATTCTAATCACCCCTAACAATTCCACTCCACCTGAAATTTTTATTTCTAAACTTGGTTCTCAGCTATTTTACCCTTGACCCTGTAAGGTACTTTACAAATCAATACCAAAAAACAGTCTGTATAAATAAGAGACTTGAATGCCTATTAGCA
Source organism: Enhydra lutris kenyoni (assembly GCF_002288905.1). Lineage (NCBI taxonomy): Eukaryota > Metazoa > Chordata > Mammalia > Carnivora > Mustelidae > Enhydra > Enhydra lutris. The sequence goes on along the minus strand of NW_019154098.1, from coordinate 42,656,886 downwards.
AGATTCATAAGTAAGAATGTTCAAAATCATGCTTTGATAAAAGAGGAAGAAGAAGAAGATACTGCCATTTTAATACTGATAGCAGATATGATCATCTTAGTGATTCCTAAGCATAGTTACTCTATAGTTGGATGGCTTAATTATGCATTCCATATATCCAAGCCTTTAGTATTTTTTTTCTTGGAGTGCCTGGGTGGCTCAGTGGGTTAATCGTCTGCCTTCGGCTCAGGTCCTGGTCCCAGAGTCCAAGGATCAAGCCCCAAATCAGGCTCCCTGCTCAGCAGGGAGTCTGCTTCTCCCTCTCCATCTGCCTGCTGCTCTGCCTACTTGTTCACTCTCTCTGATTCAATAAAATAAACAGATAAAATCTTTAAATGTTTTTCTTTCAAAAATTTCAAATACATTGTTTTCAATAGAACAAATAGAATTTTAAATGTCTCATCTAGGGGCGCCTGGGTGGCTCAGTGGGTTAAAGCCTCTGCCTTCGGCTCAGGTCATGATCCCAGAGTCCTGGGATCGAGCCCCGCATCGGGCTCTCTGCTCAGCAGGGAGCCTGCTTCCTCCTCTCTCTCTGCCTGCCTCCCTGCCTACTTGTGATCTCTCTCTCTGTCAAATGAATAAATGAAATCTTTTTTAAAAATAAATAAATAAATAAATAAATGTCTCATCTAGGGGCGCCTGGGTGGCTCAGTGGGTTAAGGTCTCTGCCTTCAGCTCAAGTCATGATCCCAGGGCCCTAGACTCGAGCCCCGCATCGGGCTCTCTGCTCAGACGGAAGCCTGCTTCCCTCTCTCTCTCTGCCTGCCTCTCTGCCTACTTGTGATCTCTGTCTGTCAAATAAATAAGTAAAATCTTAAAAAAAAAAAGTCTCATCTAATCAAATTCAACAAAGAATGTAAATACTCTCCCAAACTGTATTTGAAAATTATTAAAACGTACCAGAATTTTAACATACATTATCATATAGGTGTAATATAAAGTTTGAAACATAGTTTTTATTACACTAAAAAAATTGCAATCATTAATATACAAATTCCTCTGAACCAGTTTTATCTTTTTTTTTTTTTTAAGATTTTATTTATTTGAGAGAGAAAGAGAGCGCAGGCTCACATGCACACACATGAGCGGGTAAAAGGGGAGAGGAAGAGGGACAGAGAATTTCAAGCAGACTCTACACTGAGCACAGACCCCAACCTGGCTTGATCTCAGCACCCCGAGACCATGACCTGAGCCGAAACCAAGACCAACACTTTACCAACTGAGCCATCCAGACACCCCCATAGTTTTCTTATCTAATAATTAGAGAGATTTAATGTCATCTAAGTATCATTATGAATAAAATAAACCTAAAAGATCTTTCTTGGCATTAAATATTTTCAGAATGATACTTTATGAACATGGCAGGGACTATACATTTCATCACATTTCTCAGTACCTCTTGTCAAAGCATATATGCAGTAAAGGCTAAAATGGGGGGAAAAAAATCAATAAAACTACAACATTTCCAGATATCAAAACTATCTGCTCAGCATTTTATTTTTTATTTTATTTTCTGCTTAGCATTTTAAACTCATCTAAAAAATTAGAAAAGTTATTAATTTCAATTCTGACATTCCAATCGTTGAGCATGCACAGGTTTATTTAAAAAAAGAATACACTGTTGATGAAAGCATAAAATGGTACAATCACTTTGGGAAAATGCCTGGCAGTTCCTTAAAAACTTAAACATGTAGATTTTCCCTAATCCAGCATTATGTCCACAACAAATTTATACAAGAATACTCAGAATCTTTATACATAATAGCCATATTCTAGAAATAGCTCAGAAGTCCATCAAAAAATAATGGATACATAAACTGAGGTATATTTATACAAGGGAATACCATTCAACAACAGAAAGCAATAAACTACTATAAGAGGATGAATAAACACAGGTATTAAAAACATTAAGATAGGTAAAAGAAAAGAGAAACAACGGGTATATACTGTATGATTCCAATTATATAAAGTTCTAAAACAAGCAAAACTTACCTATGATTTCTTAAAAATCAGAACAATGGTTGTCTGAGGTGCCAAAAGATTGATAAGGAAGGGGCAAGAGAGAACTTTCTAAGGTAATGATAACATTCTAAATCTTGACAGGGATCTAAGGTACACAGGTAGAGTCACCCGTCAAAATTCATTGACTTGTACATTTCACGTTTGCAAATCTTATCTCACACACACTCACACACACACACACACATATTGAATTCCAGTTGATGATACTTCTGCTGAAGTGTTTAGTGAAGTCTTCAACTTGTTTTAAGTAACCGTTTTATTTTTAAAAATGAATTGATGGATAGATGGATGGATGGATATATGATAAAGCAAGTATAGAAAACAGTAACTGCAGAATTTAGGTGGTAGGCATATGAATTTGAAGAGTTTCTTAATCTTTGTAAGGTAAATTTACATATAATTTTAAAACATGAAAGATGTACTAACAAAGTGTAAGTCTAATGATATATCTATTTTAGTTGAAATTTGGGGGGGTAACTTGGGTGGTATTTTTTATTTGGCTTTCCACTACTTACAAAGCAATTGAAAACTAAAAATAAGATAAATTCAAAGTATAGTTACTAGTTTAATCAATTTAAGATATATAAAAATATACTGAATCAATTTCTCAAAATCATATGCAAAGATTAGCATGACCATTAACATTTAATTAGGCTGTGTATCTTAAGAATTTACTTTTTTGTATTTGTTAAATATGACACCCATATTTCCACTCATTATTTTTAACTATTTACTATCAAATTCATCATCAAATACTTAATTGATTTTGAGAATTTGTGATTTTTAACATTTGAAAAAATATATTATGATAGACATGGTACATTTAGTATCTATTATAAACAATTATTTAAATAAATAAAATATACTTCATTTGTGCCTCATCAAAAAATTTTACCTCAGTGGTACCGAATTCTTAGTCTTATGGCACATAAAGAATACACAGAGCAGTACAATGTATTACCCTGTATTTAAAAGAGTATGTATTAACAAAGCATTTAACCACCATCATCTACAGTATATATTAAATACAATTTATTACACTATAAATTATTTAAACATGTCTATTTAAAATTTGACATTACTCTAAAAGAAGGCACATGGAAAATAATTCATTGTCTAAACATTTTCACATAAGTAAAGATACAATAGGGTAGAGTAAAACCTTTCAAAAATGAAGTAAAACCAAGTTTATGTCTCATACAAAAAAACAAAGTACTTAATTTGAATATTTAAGAAATCTAATGGCATTTTTTTTTCAATTTTTTAAAAAAAGATTTTACTTATTTATTTAACAGAGAGAGACAGAGCACAAATAAACAGAGAGGCAGGCAGAAGCAGAGAGAGAAAGACACTCCCTGATGAGCAGAGAGCCCAAAATGGGGTTCGATTCCAGGACCTGGGGATCATGACCTGAGCCAAAAGAGGACGCTTAACTGACAGAGCCACTCAGGTGCCCCTCTAACAGCACGTTTAGCAATGAAAGAGCTTCATTAATTTTTTCAGGATGCCATTATAAATCGTACCTAGTTTAAAAGAAAATCAAGTTGTAGAAATAACAATGTGTTGTAGAAGTTCACATGGATAAGAAAAGATAGGAAGGTGGCAAAAATAACCTATTAGATGAAATAATATTTTGCCTTAGCTTATTTTTCAAAGTTAATATTCTTTTACAGAATCAAGTCTACATTTTAAAGATAAAATCACTCTTCCCTATGTTTTCTGACATTACATTTCATAGGTAAAGCTCATGGCATTTAAATTTCTGCAAAAATTAAATAAGATTGACTTGGAAAAAATGGGGGCAGTAAACTCCCTCAAATAAGTACAATTTTGGTAGTTAAACATATGCAAAAATAAAGTTTTTTATTCTACTCAGTCCCTAAATGCTAAGGAATCTGTCACCTGATGCAACCAAAGAAACAATAATCATGAACAACACTGGAGGGGAAAATGACGATAGAAGACTATGTTTACTCTATCTTACGGAAAGCAAAAAAACTTTCAAGGGCAATCTTTTATGTACATTTTTACCTTCCACATTGATTTTAGAACCTAACCACACAAATGTGTGTTGTACTTCTTTTGAACACAGAAATCTCCTAGAAACATCCCATGGAATTCTTGTTCCACAGAACAGAGTTTGGAAAACTGATGTAGCCGCACAAAGTCAACATTCAAATTGAACATTCACATCAATTCTGAGGAGTAGCATGCTGAGGTTATAATATGAATTCCATTACATAGTAGTAATTTGCTTTCAATAATTTCATAAAGTTAAAACTGACTACTTCAAGGATGTATTTACTAGAATTATATTGTAAAAACATTAAATTAGAACTATAAGATTCTAATCTCTTGAGTCCAGTGTTTAGGCTCAAAGAAATGTCGTAACAAAAAGATGAAAACTACCAAATACAGATATAATATTATATAGTCAAGGCATTTTTATAATAAAATATTTAACTCTAATAGCAGATATAAAATGCCAATGAAATTAAGCAATTAACAAGCTAAAATAGTACCAGAAAGTCCATTTTATTTTTATTCTATTTCAATATCCATAACCTAAATTCTGGATTTAATTTCCTCTCAACTAAATGCCCATCCCATAAATGCTATTATAACACTAATTCAGAACTCTAATTTATATCCCTCTAATAATCAAAAGCCTCCAATGACTTCCCATTGTACATTCAACTGTAATTATTTAAAAACAGCATTCAATGTAATCCATAATGTGGCACCAACCAACTTCCAAACTGATGTCCCTCAATTCATCTTCACCCATGTCTCTTTTCAGTACATTTTTTCTGAGACTCCAGTTAGGCACCTACCTACATTCCAAACACTCTGTTCTAATGGTTTTCAAACATTAGCTTGCATCAGAATCTCTAAAGGGTTTATTAAGACAGATTGCTGGACTACACCTCCAGAGTTTCTGATTCAAAAGTAATGGATTTACATTCGTCAAAAAGTTCTCAAGTGATGTTGATGTTACTGGTCAGCTCTACTCTTGGTGAACCATTCCTCTACTCCAAAGGCCACAAACTGGAAGCCCACTGGCTGAACAAGGCCCATTCACATGCATGTAGTGTTTTTAAAACATTTTGAATTATTTGCAAACATTTTTAAGTTGAAAAATTTCGCATAAAAATGCAGACTTCTGGCTTACTCCTGCGTGTAAAAAATCTGCTGGAGCTAAATAGTAGCTACTCATTTAACCCTAATATACAGGTAACAAAGGCTTAATTAGCCCTCTCCACACCCACTTAAAATCACCTGGCCTACCACTGTATTTGTGCTGGTACACCCTGATTCACTGTTCCCCATTCTCTGTGCCTTTTTCCACATTGCTCCCTCTGACTTAAACATCCTTTTCCACTATACTGAAATTCTGAAATTCTATCTACTCCATTCTAAAGCTTGGCTTAAAAAAATCCTTCCTCAACAAAGCACCAGCAAAAATGCAAATATACATATTGAAGATTTAACTTAAATTTAATGTGTGCTTAAGAATTGAGATTTTATTTATCTCTGCAAATACTAAAATAGCAGTATTTATAATAGTATTAGATTAAATCATAACTATTTTTTGCTATTTCTATGTAAAATTTTAATTTTGTTCTTTAAAACATTTTTACTGTGACTTTTACTGTAAAATAAATGTCTTTCAGAATAAGATATTAAAAATAAATTAAGACATTTAATCTTGGGGCACCTGGGTGGCTCAGTGGGTTAAGCCTCTGCCTTCGGCTCGGGTCATGATCTCAGGGTCCTGGGATCGAGCCCCACATCGGGCTCTCTGCTCGACAGGGAGCCTGCTTCTCCCTCTCTGCCTGCCTCTCTGCCTACTTGTGATCTCTGTCTGTCAAATAAATAAATAAAATCTTTAAAAAAAAAAAAAGACATTTAATCTTATAGCCAAAATATATAACTGTTCTAAGAGAACATTTATTTTGCTGGACAAGAAAGGAAAGAAGGTTGGGGGTAACTGATACAAGTTCCCTGGTTCTGTAACCTAAGAATCTTTAAAAGCAATTGTAATGAAATAAACACTTCCATAATTTTTTCATAAGGAAGACATTTTAGTGGATTTTTACTTCTATGGAATAGCGGGGGGGGGGGGACTACAAAGAAACAAAATCTGAGTACTGGTCCTTGCTCTGCCATAAACAGCTTTGTTATATCAAGTCACTAAGCTCTCCCTGGACCTCAGTTTCATTACCTATGAATCGAAGAGGTAGAAAAAAAAGTGATTTCCAAGTACCTTTCATCTGTAAAATCCTATCACTTCTTCAAAAACAAAAAAGCATAAAAATCAATGTTTTATAGGCAAGCTTCTGTTAATCAGGCTAGTATTGCTCCTAAATTAGACTGACTTAAAAACCTTGAACTATAGCTTTCAAAGCTCTAATTTAAAATGTCAAAGACTCAGAACTTTGAAAGAATACATATGTTTGTATATCTATTTATGTGTGCTCTAATTTAATGATCAAAATAAGAAATCTTTTCTAAAGCCAACAATCGAACTTCTTAGAAAAAAACCGAAGACAAAATATATAATCATGCCAACCAATCAATAGGTTTTAATATATCTCAAAAGAAAATTAAATAATTAGAAAATAATGTCAAAAAAGATTTTTTTCACGATTGAGATTAACGCACTTTTAAGAGTATGTATTCTGCTCCCAAATGAAAGTAATTTGGTCAAAATTAAAATCATCAAATTGCAAGACTGAAAAAAAATATTAGAGACTATTATATTCAGGCAGATCATGCCGTAAGCGAACTGCTTTCAGCTTCTCCACTTCAATTTTTGCTCTTAGCAGCTCTTCCTCTAGCTGCTGCCTTCTTTTCAATCCATCCCTCTTCTCCTGAACATACAATCCAAAATTTTTTTGATTTTCTAAAATTATCTGATGCTCCTCTTTCAGCATTTGCAGAATCTGAGGATCATACCCTAATTGTGACCTAAAGTGTTCTCCACGCTCATGCCGAAAAAAATCATCTCTCCTTGGGATAGAAGATGGAGACGATGTCATTCTCATATCAACAGAGGAAAGTGACGGCGACAAAGATCTCTCCATAACATGTACTAATTCATGGTCTTCTCTTTGTTCTAAAATATCACTCTGTTGAGAACTTAAAACCAGTGGAGGAGGGGGCTTAATGTCTTCTTCTTGCTTCACCTCCACTGTAATAGCAACTGGATGGTGATCCAACATTACCTGTAGTGAACTCGTACCAGCCTGTGCTTCCTCATCCAAGTTTGCACTACAGCACACAAAAAAGCATTGTAAAATGTAAATCAAATGAAGACAAGAGTATATTTATATCATAATTTCATATTTTGTATACATCAAAGTGTCAAGCTTTAGAGCTATAAAGAAAATTGTGAAACAAAAAATATTTAATCCTTGGAATAACAAATTAAAGTAACTATATTTAAAACTTCAAAAATATATACATACAGCTCTTAACCATCCTTAACTTTAAAAATGAGTTCTTAAAAGGACAAAAAATTACAAATATTACCCAAGGCCAATGAGGTAAATAAAAAGAAAAGCCTTTGTTAATGCTTTCAAAGAAGACAGCACATATTCCTACTAGCCTGATATTCTTAAATGGTATAAAGGGCCATTTACTACACTTTGGGTCTGCTATCCTCACACCTTAGCCCTAGATCCCCTGCTTCTGCTCTCCTAGACTGATTAAAAATCTAAAAATCACCAAGGTCTATGACTTCAAGGAGAGTGGATAGTCATCTATGGGAGGTACTGATTTCAACATTTGTCCAAAAAAAGAAAAATAAAAATCAAGTTTTTGTATGGTTTTGGATACATAGTCCCAACTATCAGGGTATTATCCTAATACGCAATTCAGATACCATGGCAGTTATCCTTTACCTATTCTAAACCACTTGATTCTACTGCCCTTTCAGTCTTTCAACCATAGTCAGGTAAAGTTCACAGGGAAAGGACTCAAATCCACCACTCTAGCCCCAGCACCTAACATAATATACTGTACTTGGAACCTCATAGGTGCTCATCACATGTTGAATGACTGAAAAAAATGTTTTTTTTTTTAAATGAAGTATTTTTAACTGGCTTATAGACTATATATTGAAAGTCTGTTAAATTTACAAGTAATTTCCATAAAATACACACTTCTATTAGAGAAAACTAGTTTCAGCATAATTTAAACTTTGATGTAACATTATGGGTTATGACATAAACACAATGTATCTTAAAATTCTACTTTTTAAAAAAAGAATTTCATAAATAACATGAAGCTACTAATTAAGAATATATAATCTTGTTTCTTGAGGGTTTTTTTTAAATTTATGCTTCTGCCTAACTCAAAAGTAAGTTATAGAGGGAAAGAGATTATTGGAACATTAATGAAAAAAATGCTATACTTAACATTAAAGAACATTTTACAAATGATAAATAAGTAACAGTTAAAAATACATTCATTCTACATAGATGATTAAAATTTTGGAACAAGTTCAAGCAGAACAAAAGGAAAAAAAATCAAAACTCCCTAAATATCACTTACTACTGGCATTAAATTGCCAAAAATATCAGACATTTATGAGATAACAAAAAATAATGATATATTATGAAAAATCTATTTGTAGATTACATAAATTTCTTAATTTCCATTCTTTTTGTCATCTTACTCTTTTCAAAAGAAAAATAATAGAGTATCAATGTAATTCAAAGTAGAAAGGTTTCCCTTTATTAATATCCCTAAAACCTGGAAAGGAAAAAGTTAAAACTACAAATGAAAATTAAAGTTTTAAAAATCTACATAATTACTATCCAAATTAGTATGTGCAATGAAGTATAAGACTCACTATTAGATATAGACATTACACTCCCATGTAAATTTTAAAATGTCTTTTATCTGAAATATCCCAATCCATTTTCAATGAAACATTACAAGCAGGCATAACAAAGTAAAAAAAAAAAACAAAAAATTTGTTTTAGAGACGGTCACAAAAAAGGATAAACAGAAGGACTTCTAAAATTTATGAATTTTGAAGATCAAACAGACTCCAAAAACAAATAATATAATCTGATACTAGAGAGAGGTAAAAATGAAGACATATATCAATGCACTATAGAGGCAGCCTTACAAAATAGGTATATATCTTTAAATACGTTAAATACAGTAATATTTCCGGGGACGCCTGGGTGGCTCAGTTGGTTAAGCGGCGGCCTTCGGCTCAGGTCATGATCCCAGCGTCCTGGGATCGAGTTCCACATTGGGCTCCTTGCTCGGCAGGGAGCCTGCTTCTCCCTCTGCCTCTGCCTGCCTCTCTGTCTTCCTGTGCTCGCTCGCTCTCTCTCCCTCTGTCTCTGACAAATAAATAAATAAAATCTTTAAAAAAAAAAAATACAGTAATATTTCCTTAGTAAGAATGGAGAGTTTGGTGAGATTAACAGGCGTATTTATATAGAAGCATAATTAAGATTATCAATTATAAACTTCTGAGAATTAAGATTCAAGATGATGTCAATCAAATAAGTAATAAGTACATTAAATATGTAAATAAATGAAAATGCTAATATAGAGAAAATGGCAATTTGGACCCTAACACAAATAAGCATTTAAGCAGCCTATTTCTAGTATTCTTCCCTTTAAAGTATGAAAAGTTGCTCTTGCTTAAAGAGCAGGTTTTGTGATGTATAAACTAAGTAACTCATTTTATCAGGGCAATGTTGTTATCCCAAAAGGCTGATTGTAAATATGGTTACAAATAGTCAAAATGTAAACAGATACTTGTATATTATTTCTCTTCTATACTCACTGTATTTTAAAATATACAACTAATTAAAATTACAATTTCTCTGTATAGTTTTCAAATTATAAAAGCCTATACTTAATGCCCTAAGGGAGTTTTATACCTGTAATGCAAAAGTCACTTTTCTCTATGATTTGAGGAGGACACATTTTTAATGAGTAGTACTGTATAAAAGTTGTACTGTGGAGTTTTCTGGAAACCCAGCAAATAAGGATTTAATTGCTTCTCATCACAGAGAACATTTTTGGCACTGATGAATTAATATACTATATCCAAGTTCCAGATTCCCACTGGTGATTTTTTTTTTACTCTGTTATCTACTAGAAGTAAGCAGTATATGGTAAGAAACTGGTCACAAAAAAATTATCCTAGTAAATTATAAAAATAACTAATAAGTTTGGCTAAAAAGTTTTTCTCTTCTCTTTCTCTCCTAACTTCAAAAGGATTTCACAGGTAATAATTTTTCTTATATAATGACTCTTCCACGAAGAAGAAAACATTGTAAACGTTTGTTTGAAATATCCCTTGACTAACAAGTTTACAACTTGTTTAAAATAACCCTAAATGGTTCAGAAAAAGAATGCAGCTGCCATTTTTATCTTTTGCCAGGGGTTAAAATCTGAATTAGTAATAAGTTTGGAAGATTCCCAGGCAAGTAGTTATGTAGGGCATAAATTTAACAAAACAAACAAACAAAAGAAACTTTCTAACCCTATAAGAACTTAGTTGCTTATTCATATATTAAAATTCATAGTTTCATATCTTTGCAAAATAGTATGGGAGAGCTTACCCCTTTCCTGTATGACTAAGATCAAAGTGAAACTAGACCATTAATGAATAAAAACAACAAAAACTTTTTATTAAGTAATCTGAATCCCTAATGAAGCATTAAATTCCTTTCCTTCTATTTATCTTTTTCACTTTGAATATGCTGGAAAATAATTTAAACTGTCTAAATATATACAATGATGCCATTAATAAATGTACTAAATTATTGATTTTAGGTTTTTAGCTCAGTTAATATTCACTAAGTGTAGACAGTAACAATTCATTAAAAAAACAAGGGTGCCATTTCTCCTGAAACTGCTAACTTTACATAAAATTGAAAATTCCAGTGAAATATAATCTTAAATGAAGTAAGAAAAAGATATCTCTCAGAAGCTAATTAGCAATTTAAATTTAAAGCTTAAAAAGTTTATTATGAGATTATGTTACAAATTTCATCCCATTTATTCCTCCCTAACCTTTACTTTTAAAAACTACAGAGAGAGAGAGAAGGGGGAGGGGAAGACAATAAAAAGTGGCTTAAATCAAATGCAGCAGAAAAATTCCTTATAGCCTCACATTTCTTTTTTAAAAAAGCAAAACAAAGACACTATTCATTGCTCCCGTAGTGGGGATGCTTACTATGCATATCTCTATCAACTAAGCCAGAGCCCAATAGATAGGAGGCGCCATAATTTTCCACAAGAAAATAAAATAAAGCTTACCTTTGTATGTGGTTCCTGTCTCTTACCAGGCAAAAACTGGAAATCTGGGGAATCATCTCCATAACTTTCTTGGTTGGCTCAGAAATATTGCCTTTAAAATCTGATTGGGTCTCTTTTTGCTGCAATAGCTCCTGTTTGGCATATTCTTTGAGCCTTTTGTAAAGGGTGCGTAGACCCTGGGCTGTTCGAGGAGGGCGATCTACTCCAATTGCATTATAGTTTACAGCTATGATATCCCAACATCTATTCTTTTCCACTATTACTGAATGTTTATTAGTGTGTTCTTCGAGAATTTTAACATATGGCTTCACAAGCTTTAGCAAATCAAGCTTTTCAGATAAGGTAAAATTGGAAGATCTAGCCTTTCCTACCATTGTTCTTTTCAAATTAAGTAGGCAGTTTCTGAAACCACCATGCAGCAGCCTTCAGCTCTGCTCAGCTCTTTTCACAAACAGAAAAAGATCAGGCTTAACTAGGCTAGCCTCATTTAGGCCCACGCCTACAGGGGAGGGTTTATTAAAATTCCTCCAGCTTAAGCTGACGCAGGTTCAGGAAATCTGCTTAAGCCAAGCCTGACCTACATAAAGCTTCTCACTGAAGAAGACAGGAAGGCACAAGCAAAACACACTTGTGTATAAAGAGAACAGCTCGAGATAGGATTTAATACACAAAGGTCTAGAGATAAACATGGAACACTGCTAAAATTTAGCTAATTTAGTGAGAATATCCAATTTTCACACATGTATGCCTAGCTGATAGACTGAAACTGCATTGCAGTATCACTTTAATAAAAACAAAAGAGGAACTATTTTGTGCTATTTCTTTACAAATCCAGTAGACAGGAAAATGAAAAACTAAAGATATGAGTGATGAATGTAATGATTCCTAACAGAGCCCCTAATCACTGTTTTCTGAGCTGCTGTTCTCTCTTACCAAATCTGCATAATGCTGGTCCTGCTGTCAATCAGGAATTGCATATCCTCTAGCTAGTTAGGTTACACCCAGACTCAGACTTCACAGTAAAGCTAAGCTTCTCCTTCATTTCACAGTCTACAGTAGCCACATTTTTTTCAGTTACTTAGGAAAAAAATTTTGTTCTGAAAAGCAGATAAAAATTATGTTTTTAGCAAGGGATTATTCTAGCTATAATGTATGTGAATATGCTAGTCTCCTTTATCATGTGTAAAAAACACCATTCACAGTGAGAACAGAATAATCATGCCTTAAGACTGTACACACACACACACACACACACACACACACAAATGGCATTTGCTATTATTAAAGAGCAGGATTTTTATTTAGCTATATTCATACAATTTGGACTATTTAAAAATGAGACACCAGGCTCAAAATGGAGTCACTCATGCTAAGTCCCACCTCACCTGAGACTTAATTAGTTTTGGCTCTCCCAAAAATGGAATCTTAAACCAGTTAATCAAGAACTACGTGATCAGCCCTAGTGAGGTAATCTGCCCAACAAACTCCCTCTATCTCCTAAAGGAACATGAACACAACCAACCCACTTTTTGCCTGGATAATTTCCTTGCGCCCACTCACTTCTGCCTATGGAAGTCATACGTTCTGTAGAGCTCCTTTCTACCTGGTAAATGGGATGCTGCCCAATTCACAAATCACTGAATAAATCCAGTAAGATCACAATTTACTCCACTAAATTTTGTTTTTTAACAAAAGTAAACAGCTAGTCTAGCCATTTACAAGGCTACCAGTTTGCAAACTTAGAATGTATTTTCTAATTCCTGTCTGAAAAAATAAATGTATGCATAACAATACGTAACAATGTAACATAAACAAGGTTTAAAAAAAAGCTTATTTTCTTCTCATACACAAGTGTAGGGCAGGCCCACAAAAATGGGCCACTTTGGCAAGAAGATTACTTTGGGTTCAAAGCAATCAAAATCCAGCAGATTCAGGAAAAGCTTTTAACCTTCCCCCACAACTGCCTAAATTTTACATTGGAAAGGAGCCTGTACCAGGAAGAATGCTAATAGCGACTGCTCCTTACTTAAGAAACATATCTACCGTATCTCTGTAACAGGGCAACCTTTGTTTTCCATACATATACCCTCACCTTCCTGCTAAAGGTCTTGCTCCCCCTTGTAGCCTAATACTCCTAAACCCTCTCCTTAGCTCAGGATGTCATATCAGCCTCAAGTTCCCTGTCTTTGGAATCTCATCTTTGTGTGGATTCCCTGTATATACAAAACTAAATTTCATTCTCTCCTGTTAATCTGTCTCATGCCAATTTAATTCTTAGTCCAGCTAAAAAGACCTTGAAGGGCAGAGGATATTTCTTCCTCCCTAACATAGTCTTTAAACAGTTTTAGTGCTCAGTAAATTGCAGAAAATAAAAATGCAAATGATGTTTGTCCATAGAGATGCAAACTGAAAACTGACCCACCCAACAACCTGACTGAAGTTACTCAAAGGAAAGCAAGAACACAGGATATATACTGTCTTTAGATAATATTTTGTTATTTTTGGAATAAATAACTGGTATTATATTAAAAATGAAGTACTAGTGAAAATATGAAAAATCATTAAATCTCACTAATTATCAAAAAGGTATACTAAAAGTGATTTTCATCCACAAAGATTGGCAAAATTCTTAAGGACTGAATATGTCAAGTGGATTACGGTGCAGGGCAGAGTACTCTTTGGTACTATTCATGGGAGTGTAAAATGGCATTTGGATTGCGGTCTGAGAGTATTAATATTTTGCATGTGTAAAACCTTCTAAAATAGCAGTAATTTTACTTCTCAGAATCTAACTTAAAAATATTTAAATACAAGGAAGAACAGAGCATTCCATGAAGCTGCATAGTATTGACAGCAATCTAAGAGCACATCAGGTGGGGACAATTAAAATCACTAGCATACACCCATACTATGGTCTACTCCAGGCAGCACTAAAATAATAGAGGCAGATTTCTATGTATTGATAGAACAAGCTCCAAAACACATGGCAGATGAAGTTAGCAAGTAAAAGAAAAATACATACAAATATAATGCCATTATGTTTACCAAAAACACCCAAAGCTAAATATTTCTGTAGGTACAAGAAAAAACACACAAAGGTACAAAATGTAGGTAGGTACATACATATGTATGAAAACGCACTCCCAAAACATCTGGAACTCCATTATCCTAATACAGTAGTGCTAATTAAAGAAAACCACAGGCCCTAAACAGTGTCACGAAGACCAAGTTCCCAAATTGGGGCTTGATACCCAAACTAATTGCAGTTTCAAACTCCCCCAAAAATTTCAGTCAGGAAATTTTTCTTTCCACCAGTGCCAGTGAGTCTGTCATCTGGGTCCTCTCTCCCCTAAAGAAATAGGAGGTACTCTCCATAAGACCCGTTCCCATAGAAAACAGCCTTCTCAATCCTTTTCTTTTACTAGTAACTTTCTTGCCCCACCCTCCTAAAAAAAACCTTCCATTTTATACAATGACTTGGAGTGCTTCTCTCAACTTGCTAGGAGGTAGTGCCCAATCCATAAATTCTTTAATAAAACCAATTAAATCTTCAAACTTACTTGGCCAAGTTTTGTTCTTTAGCAGTAACCAAGAGCCATGTATGGCTACTGAGCGTTTTATATGTGGTTAACGGAACTTGGGAGTTAAATTTTAACTTTTATTGAATTTAAGGTACACTTGAAATTTTTAAACTGAAGCAGCAAACTTTACTGTTTTGGTAGGATTACTGATCACATGCGATACTACTCTTCCTAATATTATCAACAAGATCATCCCCTTTGACTAAACTTTAGTCAGGCTGCTCAGCCCTCTTCTCAACTAGGTTCTAGCCTTGGCCTAGGCAACATGCCAGGCCCAGATGTGGCAAGAAACTACTCTGGATCCCTAACCAAATCCCTCACTACCTCCACCCTGATCCACTCACTCTCTTATCCTGCCCACTGGCTATAAAACCCTGTTGTATTGGAAGTTAAATTCAATCTCTACCCTCTATAGCAATATTTTGAATAAAGTCTTCTTGCCTATTTTCCTTGTCTAATGCAATTTTTCTTTGACAGTACAAATAATCACATCACCAGTGTAGTCAATCTTTTTCTTTCTTTCTTTTTTCTTTTTTCAAGTAATGTCTATATCCAATGTGGGGCTTGAACTCACGACCCCAAAGATTAAGAGTCTACCAACTGAGCCAGCCAGGCACCTCTCTACCAGTGTAGTCAATCTTAACAAACTGATTCCATCTGAATGATTTTTTTCCTATGCACTGACATAACATTTAATGGACTTGTTTGAATACTTTATGCAGACAGTACAAATTACAATGATAGGTTGTGTAAACTGTAACTGATTATTAATCTGAAATACTACAATTTTAATTGCACTACAGTTAAATTATTTTTCTAGCCAAAAAAATGAGAATGGACAAATTCTTTAATATAAGAAAATATACTACTGATGCAGAATCAAGTGGAGATGCATAAAATAGTACTCTTAATGGAACAATGAAGAAAAAAAAGACTGAACTAAGTCATTATCACAAATTTCACATCAACATTACAAAACAATTTGATAGAGGAGAAGAAGAATAAACTGTTCACTGTGTAAAAGAATTTTAAAGGTTATACACTAGACAATATTAGGAGACATTGTCAACAAATACATAGTGAATCTAACAAGAAGTTTCCTCTCAACAAGAATGGATGAGGTTTAGTCACCTCAAGTCAGAATTAAATATCCAGAAATATTTTTAAATAATATGTAATAAGGTCTGAGCCTACAACTTTGGCCTGCCATAAAATGGCTTGGTTTCTTGCACAAAAAAAGAAAACCATTTTTAGATGAAGAGCTGGTGAAAAAAAATTTTATTTTAGTCATGGAAATTTCGTTAGAAAAAAATTTTTTTGTTAGGAAAAAATTTTTTTCAGATAATATTTTTAGGGGCATCTGGCTGGCTCAGTCAAAAGAGTATATAACTTTTGATCTTGGGCTTGTGAGTTCAACCCCTACATTGCCTACAGATTTACTAAAAAAAACTAAAAAAAAGATGTATTTTTAAAATGAAAGATCGATTAAGCTAGTAATGGCCTATAGAATATAAGACATAACACACCAAACATTAACTGATTCAATGATTCAATATTTTTAAAATTACAAGTACTTTTCTTTAGGTGTAAATTAATTGTACAATAAAAGAGAGAAACTTTCTCATGAATATTTGATTTGGGTCACATTTTATCTCAAAGGATTTCCAAATTTACAAAGAAATGCTATCAATTTATGGCCAAATATCCATGGCATAGATATTTTTGTATCTTCTATGTCTGTTGAAGAATTTAGTGAGATGTGGAAAAAAAATTCTACAATAGATGGTTTTCATGAGGTTAAAAAGCCTGAAATTTATTGAAATTTTAAAACAAAAAACTAACGTTTTGGGGCATCTGCCTGCTCAGTCAGTAGAGCATGCGACTCTTGATCTTGGGGTTGTGAGTTCGAGCCCCATGTTGGGTAGTGCTTACTTTAAAAGATAAATAGGGTTGCCTGGATAGCTCAGTCGGTTAAACAATGGACTCTTCTTGATCTCAGCTGAGGTACCGATCTCAGGGTCATGAGTTCATTCAAGCCCCATGTGGAGCCCACTTTTTAAAATAATTAATTAATTAACTAAAATGTGGATTTATACAATTTAATTTTTAAAAGAAAGAAACTAGGGGCACCTGGGTGGCTCAGTCAGTTAAGCATCTGACTTTGGCTCAGGTCATGATTCTGGAGTCCTGGGATCAAGCCCCACACCCCTGCCAAGCAGGGAGCCAGCTTCTCCTTCTCCTCTCCACTCATGCTCTCTCTCGCTATCTCTGTCTCTCTCTAATAAATAAATACTTAAAAAACTAATGTTTCACTTATTACTTTGTTCCACAAACATTATGAAAATATTGTACTCAATTTTTGGAAATAAACTCTACGAAAACTATCTTGAATATTATTGTCAAAGCCAATTGGAATATGTATGTAAACGCTATGATCACTGCCAATTTATTGAACTGGTAAAAGAAATAGAACACAATTCATTTAATGATTGTTTTTGTTCTTCACCAGTGCTCACTGGTTGAGTCACGGAAGGTTTTATAAAGAATTATTGTGTTATTAACTCCAATTCAATATTTTTTTGAAAGAAAAGGAATGCTTGCCATCATTCAATAATCAAAGACAAAAAAATGGTAATACAATTTGCATTTTCTAATCAATATCACACTGTTACATGAATGAGCTAAATTTGAAGTTTTGAGGAAAAGAAAAGTATATTTGTGACCTGGTTAGATAAATAAGAAAACATATGTTTAAAGTGAAAATTTTCATGATGCAAATCTGTCAGCGTATAGATTTTTCTAATATGAATCAAAAGAAAATTTTAATTAAGAGTGATATTCAAATTGCATGCAAAAGCTACAAGAAAATTTTGAAAAATACTTTGTTGATATTCATAAATTAACTTATGATATGATGTTGATATTCATAAATTAACTTATACAATGATCATTTGAATTCAATGTTAATAATACAGATTTGACATAGTACATTTACTTAACTTGGACAGACATACTTTTGAAACATATGATTTGCTTCCAAGTCAAATTGATTCTTCTAAAATAGATGAACTAGTTTTATAGATGTAGATTTGAATATAAACAACACTTTTAAAACTCAAGATAATGAACAACTTTTAGCTATGTTTAGAACTTGGGTATACAAATCTATTTTTTCAATTGTATTATCAAACCTAAATACTGATCAATAATTCACAATTAAAACTCAACATCCAAACCGAGATGTATATATAAATATATACCAGCTTTCTAAGACTTAGTACTAATAGTAACTTTTGTATTAATTATACATTGAGATGATATACATATTGAGTTAAATAAAATGCATTTATAAAAATTAATTCCATCAGCTCCATTTTACTTTTTCTTAATGTGGCTACTAGAAAATTTTACAATCTATATACATAATATAGATTATATATAGACAACAGTGGTCTAGAAGGATAAGTTCCAAATTACTGACAGTAACTAGTACTGGAAGGAAACTGACTTGAAGGAAAACAGTAAAAAACTATTAATTTAACTGTATTAGTATAAAAGATTTTTTTAAATATTTTATTTCTTTCTTTAACAGAGAGAGAGAGAGCACAGGCAGAGGGAGAAGCAGGCAGAGGGAGAGGCAGAAGCAGGGTCCCCACTGAGCAAGGGAGCCCGATGCAAGGCTTTATCCCAGGACCCTGGGACCATGACCTGAACTGAAGGCAGAGCTTAACTGAGCCACCAGGCACCCCTATTACTAGAAAAGGCTTAAAAATATACTCATGTATTACTTACATAACCAAAATCAAGTTGTAAATAATTCTTACAAACTAAGAAAAACAATGCTATAGAAGGATGTAGAAAAAAAAATTTTTTTATGAATAAAAGAACATCCAGTATATAAACAGCTCAACCTCACAAGTAATTAGGAAGACAGAAATTAAAAGATCACAATAGTTTTTACTGATTCAAATTGCAAAAGTTTAAAAAGTTTAAGAAAAAAGTTAAAAAGTTTTAATAGCATGTGTTAAAGAAGGTGGGGAAATACATTCCCTCATACACTAATGATTTTGGAAGGCAGTTTGGCAGACCATATTAAAAAGTAATGCAAACACATTATGATCTGACAACTATTTGCCTATGTTCATAAGACTACATGTGCAATGATACACACTACAAGATTGTTTTCAATAAAAATCCTAAATAAACTATGATATAGTCATACCATTGTATACTCTGCACCAATTAAAAGAATGAGGAAAAAAAAAAAAAGGACTGAGTACATCTACACATTCTAAAATTAAAACAAAAATCTCCAAAGCATACTGGTGAAAACTACAAAGACTCCTCAGCACAGAACAAAACAAAAAGGCAACCTACTCAATGGGAGTAGAGATTTGCAAATGATACAGCTGATAAGGGATTAATATCCAAAATACATAAAAGAACTTCTATAACTTAACACAAAAAATAACAAATAATACAATTTAAAAATGGGCAGAGGACCTGAATAGACATTTCTCCAAAGTAGACATAGAGATGGCGAACAGACACATGAAAAGATGCTCAACATCCCTAATCATCAGGGAAATGCAAATCAAAACCATAATGAGGTATCATCTCACACCAGTCAGAATGGCTAGTATCCAAAAGACAAGAAATAACAAGTGTTGGTAAGGATGTAGAGGAAAAAACCCTCACGCACTGTTGGTAGGAATGTAAATTGGTACAACCACTGTAGAGAACAGTATAGAGGTTCCTCAAAAAATTAAAAATAGAAATACCATATGATACAGTAATTCCACAAGAAATTTACCCAGTGAAAACAAAAACACTAATTCAAAAAAAAAAACACAGGCAACCCTATGTTTATTGCAAGATTATTTACAATAGCCAGGATATGGAAGCAACCTTAGTGTCCAACAACAGACAAATGGATAAAGATGTGGTGTACATGCACACACACATACATCTGTGTGCATGCACAACAGACTATTACCCACCAATGAAAAAGAATGAGATCTTGTCATTTGCAATAACATAAATGGACACAGAGGGTACTATCTTAAGTGAAACAAGTCAGAGAAAGACAATGCCATATGATTTCACTCCTATGTGGAATCTAAAAATCAAGAGAACAGAAACACACTCATAAATACAGAGAACTGGTGGTTGCCAGAGGGGAGAGGAGTGAGGAAATGGGCAAAATAGATGAAGGGGATTAAGAAGCACAAACATCCAGTTATAAAACAAATCAGTCACAAGAGATAAAAAGTACAGCATCCGGAATATAGTCAATAATATTGTAATAATGTTTTATGGTGAATATATTTTATCATGGTGAGCACTGAGTAATGTATAAACTGTCAAATCACTATGCAGTACCTCTGAAACTAACATTGTATGTCGACTACACTCTAATAATAAAAATTTCTTTATTTCATTTCTAAAAAGTAAGATAGAGTGGGGTGTCTGGCTGGCTCAGTCAGTAGATCATGTGTCTCCTGATCTAGGGGTTGTGAGTTCAAGCCCCAGGTTGGGCACAGAGCCTATTAATAAATAAATAAATAAATAAATAAAATTTAAAAGAAATCAGATAAACTGATAAATGAATAAATGGATAGGGGCGCCTGGGTGGCTCAGTGGGTTGAGGCCTCTGCCTTCGGCTCAGGTCATGATCCCAGGGTCCTGGGATCGAGCCCCACGTCGGGCTCTCTGCTCAGCAGGGAGTCGGCTTCCCTTCCTCTCTCTGCCTGTCTCTCTGCCTACCTGTGATCTCTGTCTATCAAATAAATAAGTAAAATCTTTAAAAAAAAAAAAATGAATAGATGGATATACAACAAAGCAAATATAGTAAAATTCTAATTGTAGAATCTTGGTGATGGGCATATGGGTGCTCAAAGTACAATTCTTTCACGTTTCTTCATGTTTAAAAATCGTTTAATGTCCAAAATTATCCTTAAAAATAAAAATAGCAGTTCATATATTTTAACTCTTTAGCCACTAAAAATGTAGTAAGAATAAATTTCTAAAATAGAATTAAGATAATTACATCTATTAAATTTAACCATAAGAAGTAACGTGGAGTAGGGAGGATTTTTTCCATAAATTTTTTCAGGCAAGAAGAGTACTGCTGTGACTACTGAAATTATTTCTAGCTCTTAGGACAGTCCAAAAGAAAAAAAAAAAAAAGGTAAGAATTTATGCCTTATTAATCTGTCTTAGCCCAAATTCTCTGGCAAACAGAATCTGAAACAATGATTAGAATGCTGATGGATTTATTTTGGAGTTGCTTACACAGCATATCAAGGGTTTTTTAAAAAGGGAAACTTAAGCAAGGAACTATGTAAAGTGCTGGCTACCACTTTATAACAAGCTATGAAAAGATATAGTAGGTCACTTGGCAAATGCATCTACTTGGAACTCTCCTTGGAATATCACCTAATAGCCTATAAAAACAAAACAAAACAGAAACAAAAAAAAAAACTTTACAATAGTCCACAGAGAAAAAAAAGAGGAATAGACCTGGAAGATTCTCTCTTGTCTCCTATTTCCCACTAGTCAATGTTCATCCCACTAACAATAAACTTCACTTCACTTCCAGACTGTCATCCAGCCTCCACAAACATGCAGGGTGCTACCCCTAAGTCCCATGATGTGGTGTTTCATCCAACACTAGAAACTACAGACCCTCTCAGACTATGCCTCATTAGCCTGGCTGGACCATAGCCACCAAGAAGTAGGGCCCTGCTGCTCTAATTAAGCAACAGATCAGCCTACAGAGAGCAGAGCAGTCTAGGAGGCAGGCGGTATCAAGAGAATCTGAGGAGGCACCTAAGATTATGTTTAATATTTCTCAGTGCAACATGTGAGTTAGATGAAACAAACAAAAAAATATGCCACACAAAATAGGGTAAAAACTATGGTGAATCCAAACCCGAAGCATCATTCTGCTGTAGCATTTGTATCTCATACTTCATTGCTGTGCTTTGGTAAGGACATTCTGTGATATTAAGCACTTGAGACAATCAAAAAAGAGATTTCAGGGTGCCTAGGTGCCTCAGTTGGTTAAGCTACTGCCTTCGGCTCAGGTCATGATGCTGGAGTTCCAGGATCCAGTCCCGCATCAGGCTCCCAGATCCATGGGGAGTCTGATTCTCCCTCTGACCTTCTCCCCTCTCATGCTCTCTCTCATTTTCTCTCTCTAATAAATAAATAAATAAAATCTTTAAAAAAATAGATTCCAGAGATCATAGAAATCCTTACAGAACTGAAGGAGTCTGAGTAAAAAAAAACAAAAAAAAAAACAAAAAAACCTCAGTCCTCCTCTTGTGTTACTCCTTTCTCTTGCACAACTACCATACTCACAATACTTCTGACACAAGATGTGGGGAGGTTTTCCACACACCAAACAATTCTGTGACACCAGCTAGATGTCCCACAATTTAACTCAATTCTAACACTATCTACCTGGATCTACCTAGCATCAGATCCTACAGGTTAAGGGCTCAGTCTCATAAGACAGGGCCCCTCCCTTCAAATGCCAATCGTGAGTTGTTACCTGTGCTTCTGACCAAGAGGCTATAAATCTGAGGCTCCCACAGCTCCAGAAATTCAAATGATTCGCTAGAGCATCTCACGGAACTCAGGACAACAGTTTACTTACTATTTACCAACTTATAAAAAGATATGACAAATGATACAGATGAATATCCAAATGGAAGAGATATGTAGATCAGGTTACATGGGAGGGGACACACAGCTTCCATGCCCTCTCCAGGTAGCCAGTCTCCCAGCATCTCCACATGTTCACCAACCCAGAAGCTCTCCAAGCCTCATACTATTTATAGAGCCCTCCTCATGGCATGTATGATCTATCATTTAATTCCATTTCCAACCTCCCTTCCCTCTCTGAAGGATGGGAGTAAAGCTGAAAATTCCAAGCTTGTAATCATGGTTTGATCTTCCCGGCAACCATCCCCCATCTAAGAACCTACCAAGAATCACCTCCTTAGAATAAAAGAAACTACTATAGCCCAAGAAATTCAAAAGGATTTAGCAGGAACCTTATGTCAGGAACCGGGGTTAAAGACCAAATACTAGAACAAAAAAATGCTCAGTTATCACTGAGGAGATTAGAAGGGTTGTAGGAGCTCTATGTCAGCAACTAGAGAGAGACCAATAAATATACTTTATATTATCTCACAGAGTCAAATTATAAAACTTACTGCAACCATGCTACATGAATCACAGACCTACTCTATACAGTCTAGATTTACATACATCTTCATACATCAAACAGCTCCCTATTTGGCCAAGTTTTGTTATGGGGGTAAAATATTTTGAATGAGGGGCACCTGGATGGCTCAGTAGGTAGAGCAGGCAACTCTTGATCTCAGGGTTGTGAGTTTGAGCCCCATGATGAGTGTAGAGATTACTTAAAAATAGAATCTTTAAAAAAACTTACTTTGAGCTAAAGGAACCTCTGCCCCAGCAGTTGGTTGGCAGGAACCTAGCCTTTAAATTTTGTATACTAAAAATATTGCTACAGCACTCATGTTTACTTCAGCCATCTTTTCAATTAATCATCTTTCAGCACAGTTAACATTATGGATGTCAGTGGTGTCCTACTAACATCCATTCCACGCTATTGTGCAGCAGCCAGGAAATTACAATGAGATAGCGCTCACTTCCAAGGACAGGGCTGAAGAATGTGTGTCTGATTGGTACACTGATGATTCTCAGAAACAGTAAGTCTTCTTTACAGTGGTAATATAGGTCTAATGTTAGGAAACCCTTTTCTAATGTTAGGAAAGTGGCATAATATCAGAATGAAATTAAGAGATCTTATTTAATGATTATGAGTAGGGAGCATCTGCCTTCCATCAGATAGATGAGGAAAAGGAAGTATACAGCCCCAATTGTTGTTGAAATCTATCACTTAACATGAGGGGAGCCAGTTTAACAATGAAGCCAATCCTATGGAAAATGACAGATGAGAAAAAGAGAAAGACACTGGGCTCCCATGAGGATATCCTTTAGACTGCTATACCAGTCAACCCTGAAGCCTGAAATTTCAATAGCTATACATGCCAATAAAATTCAATTATATAAGCCAGTATCTTTATTAATACACTAAAAGCATATTAACTGATATTTAAAAACTGTGCTTTCTTGGGACGCCTGGGTGGCTCAGTTGGTTGTGCGGCTGCCTTCGGCTCAGGTCATGATCCCAGTGTCCTGGGATCAAGTCCCGCATCGGGCTCCTTGCTCAGTGGGGAGCCTGCTTCTCCCTCTGCCTCTGCCTGCCACTCTGTCTGCCTGTGCTCACTCTCTCTGACAAATAAATAAATAAAATCTTAAAAAAAAAAAAAATTGTGCTTTCTTTCCATTGTGCTTATCCCATTTGCTTATTTTGTCTTGCTTAAATCACCATTTCACATTTTGTGTTTAAGACTGACATACATACATTTATTGATTGATTGATTGATTGATTGTGGGAGGGAAAGAGAGACAGCATGAGCAAGAGGAGGAGCAGAGGGAGAGGGAGAAGGAGAATCCCACACAGATTCTGCACAAGCATGGAGCATGGTACAGGGCTCAATCCTGACCCTGAGATCATGATCTGAGCCAAAGTCAAGAGGCAGACACTTAACCAACTGAGTCACCCAGTCACCCCATATTTTGTTTTTAAATTAGGATTCAGAGAAGAGGAAAATAAGAACACAATTCAGTCCCCCAAAAGTAGAAGCTGAACACCGTTATTATTTCAATTATTCTACATGAGCCCTCCCAAAAGCATAAAGCAGATTTCCAGATTAAAGTTCTGTTCAAGGGGCGCCTGGGTGGCTCAGTGGGTTAAGCCCCTGCCTTCGGCTCAGATCATGATCTCACGGTCCTGGGATTGAGTCCCTCATCGGGCTCTCTGCTCAGCAGAGAGCCTGCTTCCCCCTCTCTCTCTGCCTGCCTCTGCCTACTTGTTATCTCTCTCTCTGTGTCAAATAAATAAATAATCTTAACAAAAAATAAAAAAATAAAGTTCTGCTCAAACAGGAATACCCCCAATTCAAGCAACCGAGGAAGTGTAGACCAAACTTAACATGCTTAATATGCTAGGCAAAAAAGAGGCTTTCCAAAAGACCTTAGTAAATACATCCCACAAAGTTTATACATCGATAGTTTATAGCCTTGGGAGGAAAGATGGCAAGAGTTATAAGACTATTTGAGAAATTCAGTAAAGCTCCTTAGGAAAATGCACATGTCTCCCTCTGTTTTAACTGCCTCCCTATTTACCTAGCTGGTGAGAAAGGATTCCTGTTCTAGAGTTACAAGGATGGCCAAATACACAGCACCTGATACTGGACAGGTACAGATCAACAGCAGTTACATACACTCACCGAGTGGGGGAGGAAGACCACCACTCTCATGGAAGGCCACAGAGGGATTGCCCTCCAGAACAAAGTGAACCAGTAGGGGTGTGGGAAGCAGGCTTTGCAGTACCAAGAGGGTGAGGTGTCCCTTGGCTCCTAGAAGATGTGACTGACTTGTTTAAATAATTCTGCAGCTGGCAGGGAAATGAAAGCTGTTATCCACAGATAAGCAGAAACTGCACCTGATCTAGTCAGTAAGAAGCATTGTTTAACTAGGGGATCTTAACCTCAGGAACAGAGTAGGGAAGAGAACTTGTAGTTAGGCCTTTCAAGACCCTCCTGATTTTATCAGGTATCAAGGAGCATATAATACTGATTTAATTTTTGGCATTACAAAACACCCTCCTCTACAGACACACACACACACATAAAAGCACACCCCTCTCGAATCCATATCCATATTAATTAAGAACAACGGTTCAATATGTATATCTAATCATTGCCTTTCCCCATGCACCCTGTGTCTTACAAAAGAGTAGGCAATGCTGGATACCCAGAAGAGAATTTGGTAACTCAATCTCCTACAGATATGGTCCTGGATAATACCTAGTAGTTTCAAATGTGCTTCAAGATGAATCTGCAAAAATTAATGGACAAATAAATGGGGAGAAGGAAAAGCTCTTGCTTACAGCAGAATGCCAACTAAAAAATACAGATGGAATTAGAAAATCTCAACAATCATGATTTAAGCAAGAGAAAGATAAAACTACTAGGTGAACATTTGATTAAATAAAAAATATTGACACCGTTTCAAAGGATCTCCCCACAGATACTTATTAAGTACAAAAGCAAAAATAATACCTTTATACTGAAGAAACTTGGCAGATACTAATTTATTTAAATAATTAAACTTAATATCACTAATAATGGAATAAATTGACATCATATGCCCCCTAATGTTATACCAAGAATTATTTTTGTGATATTCCTGCTGAAAATGTATACCTGAATCTATTCATAAGGAAACATCATAAGGAATTATCTATTCATAAATCAAACATTTATAGAATGAGAAACATTCTATAAATGATTGGCCTCAGGGCACATGGGTGGCTCAGTCAGTTAAGTGTCTGCCTTCAGCTCAAGTCATGATCCCAGGGTCCTGGAGTCGAGCCCTCTATCCGGCTTCCCTGCTCAGCGGGGAGCCCGCTTCCCCCTCTCCCCCTGCCCGCCATTCCCTTGTTTGTGCTCTCTCTCTGTCAAATGAATAAATAAAATCTTTAAAAGTAAATAAATGAAAAAAATTGTTCTGGATTTAAAAAGACTAAAAGGACATGACAACTAAATACAACACATAAGCCTTGACTAGTAGGAAAAAATGTTTACTTATTCCTTTTTTAAATTCATTTTTGATATGAAGGACATCACTGGGACAAGAGGAGAAAGTTGAATAGGATCTGTGGATCAGAAGGTAATACTGTATCAAAGTAAACTTCCTGATTCTGATGGTTGCACTGCTGTACTTTATTATATAGAAGACTGCTCTTGTTTAGGAAATACAGACTGAAGAATTTATAGAGTGATGAGCATCATGTCGGCAACTTATTCCCAACTGGTTCAGAAAAATTACACAAATGAATGCAGTAAAATTTGTGGAAGTTCTTTGTACTATTCTTAAACTTTTCTGTAAGTTTGAAACAGTATCAAAATATAGCATTAAAAAGTTTAACTTAAAAGGCACAGCAAGCTCAGCTGGTTAAGTGTCCAACTCTTGATTTTGGCTTAGGTCATGATCTCAGGGTCTTGAGATCGAGACCCTAGCTCAGCAGGAGTCTGCTTGAGATTCTGTCTCCCTCTCCCACTGCCCCTCCCCCGTTCCTGCATGTGCACACTAAATAAATAAAGGCACAACAAAATGACATTTTTTGACAATTAGATTATCAAATACCAAAAAGTAGAAGTATATATTCATATATAGATTGAGCATCACAATAAATAATACATGCATTGCTCATACATTGCTGGTGAAAGGATAAACTTCTAACCTCTTTAGAAGGCACTTCATCACTATCCATCAAAATGATAAATGCACACACCTTGAAACCAGTACCCTACTTCAAGGTGTTTATCCTACAAATATATTCTCACATATGTATATAATATATAGACATTAACTGTAGCTTTGCTTGTAACAACAAAAGATACCAAATAATATAAATATCCTTTAATAAAACACTGGTTAAGTATATGTGGCATATCCATAATGATGAAATATTAGTAGCTTTTTAAAACCATAAGGTAGTTCTATGGGGCACCTGAGTGGCTCAGTCCATTGAGCAGAGAACCCTTGATTTCAGGTCAGGTCATGGTCTCAGGATCCTGGGATGGAGCACCATGTATGGCTCTGTGCTCAGCAGAGGGTATGCTTGAGGACCCTGAGATCATGACCTGGGCTAAAGGCAGACACTTAACCAACTGAGCCACCCAGGCACCCCAACAAGCTTTTTCTTAAGCAGGGCATACAATGGATCAATTGTTTGACCATCTTCTTTTTTTTTTAAGATTTTTTTTTTTTTTTTACTTATCTGAGACAGAGAGAGGTAACAAGAGAGAACATGAGCAGGGAGGAGTAGGAGAAACAGACTCCCCACTAAGCAGAGTGCACGATGCAGGGCTCAATCCCAAGACCCTGAGATCATGACCTGAGCTTAACCAACTGAGCCACCCGGGTGCCCCAAATGTTTAACTATCTTAAATAAACCTGCATTTGATAGGAGTATAACACTAACACATTCTATCCACCTCTGTTCTCATTTGAAGACATGAAAATTTATAATAATTATAAGGTGGCCATGCAAAAGAACCAGCATATGCTTATATGCATTTATTTGTATCAACTAAAAGAAAATAAAAAATTCTAAGCTTCTCCAAGAATTTATAAACCCAAGAAGGCATCCAACCATTCCCAAGGACTTCAATTCCAAATGAAAAATACTTATCTAATATCCACAAAGAGATTTTATCACTCCCTTTTTTATTCTTAATCTTCCCCTCTTCACTACGTCATTCCTTACAGCCTATAACATACTACTTTTAAAAAACAGTAACTGGAGGGGCACCTGGGTGGCTCAGTCAGTTAAGCAGCTGCCTTAGGCTCAGTCATGTTCCTAGGGACCTGGGATCGAGCCCCGCATCGGGCTCCCTGCTCGCCAGAGAGTCTGCTTCTCCCTCTTCCTCTGCCTGTTGCTCTGCCTATTTGTGCTCTCTCTGTCAAATAAATAAATTAAAAAAAAAAAAAAAAAAAAAAG
Source organism: Enhydra lutris kenyoni (assembly GCF_002288905.1). Classification (NCBI taxonomy): domain Eukaryota; kingdom Metazoa; phylum Chordata; class Mammalia; order Carnivora; family Mustelidae; genus Enhydra; species Enhydra lutris. Next base: position 42,628,269 of record NW_019154098.1, on the reverse strand, counting down.
AACAATAACAGGGGTGCCTGGCTGGCTCAGTCAGTATGGTGTTCAACTCTTGATCTCAGGGTTGCGGATTCAAGCCCCATGTTGGGTGCAGAGATTAAGTAAAAAAATAAAATCTTAAACAACAACAAAAACCTCTCTGGTCCCATGCTCTCTCTCAGGATACTATTCTTTCCCTTCACAACCAAATTTATTTTTACATACTTCATTTATTTATATTCAGTGACTCCATTTACCTGTTTCCATTCATTAATTATCTATTACAATATGACTTTTGTTCCATTTTTTTAAACTGTTTCCTCAAATATTACCAAACCCTGAAAACTATGATATCCCAGTAGCTTATACTTGACTACTTGACTTCTCTGAAGCATTTCAGAGCCAAAGGACTTACCCAAGGGACTTAATCACAAATTTTCCAAGATCCTTTCATTCAATCATAGTATGTTTTTTCTAATTCATACTATCTGATTTAAAAATCTGAAAAGGGGAAAGTTCCTGCCTTCGTATTCACACTTTAGTCAGGTAAATAAATAAAATACAAAACAAGACAGTGTGGATGAACAGTTTGAGAGAGAATGAGAAGGAATCAGAAAGAATGAAACAATTTCTTTCTGTTTCTAAAGAAAGTAAGTATTGTTCTGAGTATTAGGAGGACCAAGGCTTCCTGTATCAGTTTCTAAGGACTGCCATAACAAAGTACCAAATACTAGGTGGCTTAAAACCACAGAATTCATTCTCTCAAAATCTGAAGACCGGAAGTTCAAAATCAAGGTGTCGGCAAAAGCTTTCTCTCTCTGAAGATTCCAGAAAAGAATCTTTCCTTGCCTCTTTCTAGCTTCTGGTGGTTGCCAACGGTCCTTGGTGACCCTGGGCTTGCAGGTGTATTACTCCAATCTCTGACTTAATCATCATGTGGCCTTCTCGCCTCATAAGGACACCATCCATTAGATTTAGGATCCACCCTAACACAGTATAACCTTATTTTAAGTTGATTACAACTGCAAAGCCCCCATTTCCAAATAAGGTTGCATTCGCAAGTACCAGAGGTTAGGACTTAAAACAATTAAGTTTTGTTCAATTAATTGAATTAATTAATTGAACCAACTGTATTTCTCCTTTAATTTTCTCAAGCCAAGGCAAAGAGTAGAGGCTGCAGAGAAGACCCAAAAAATTTAAAAAAAAAAAAAAAAAGTTTTTTAAAAGACAGAAGAGAGCCCTTCTAGCACAACCTCCAAAAAGGCATTTACCCTGAGCCATGGATGAAGTCATTAGTGGTAGACCTGATGTGAAATGTTGGGATCCAGGAGCAGTCAAGAAACAATTCTTGAGATGTCTTTGGTGCAAAAAGGTGGTTTTATTAGAGCACAGAGACAAGATCGTGGGCAGAAGGAGTTGCAATGGGGTTGTCAGGAGTGGCTGATTATATACTTTCAAGATGGAAGGAGTTTAGGGATAGTGTAATCTCTAAGGAATTTGGAAGCAAGCTTGCCAGGACCTTGAAGGGCTAGCTATTATTAAGAAAAAGTCATTTACTACTGTCTAGTATAACCTTAGTCATGAGACCCTTCAGATGTACATCGGTGGGCCACATGCGTGGAGGATGATTACTAACATATATCTTGGGGGGGGGGGGGGGTTAAGAAAAAGGAAGTTTCCAAACAGATTGTTATGTGTTAAAGACTTACAAGATCCTGGAGGTAGGGCTAATGCCAAGCTAAGGTTGCCTTTTGCCCTTAGTAAAGTATTAACATTGAGGCAGTTGAGTTCCTTGAGGAACGTCACTCTACCTGTCCCAAATACTTGTCAGTGGGCTGTAAGCTGTAAGGAAGTTTAATCTTTTTTTTCTCCTGCCTTTGTTCTCCACATCAGACCTACACCCTCATTCTCACACAAGGACTATTACCTGCAAAGGCACTGGGTTATAAAGAGACCTGAAATGCCCAGTGAAGTTCAGTGGAATGAAAATATACTCATTAGGGCACTTTCAGTTGAGAAAGAAACAAAACTTAAGCCAGCTTAGGCAAAAATGATATTACTGATGAAGTGGTTATTAAGTATTATGTATTATTAAGAAATCTTAAGAAATACATGCTGAGGGGTGCCTAGGTAACTCAGTCGTTAAGCATCTGCCTTCAGCTCAGGTCATGATCCCAGGGTCCTGGGATCAAGCCTTGCATCAGGCCCCCTGCTTGGCGGGAAGTCCGCTTCTCCCTCTCCCATTCCCCCTTGTGTTCCCTCTCTCACTGTGTCTCTGTCAAAAAAATAAAATCTTAAAAAAAAAAAAAAAAGAAATACATGCTGAAGTATTAAGGGATGATATGGCATAACATCTGCAATTTATTTTCAAATGATCCAGGAAAAAAATGGACATATGGGGGGAAGGAGGAAAGCAAAATGTTAACAACTATAGTATTTAGGATGATAATTATTCTTTCAACTTCTCTACATGCAGGAAATTTTTCAAAATAAACAGATGATGAGGGAAAATGAGGACATATTTTAACTGGGACAAACCGGCTTAGACCCCACTTCAGGGAGGGGGGTGGATCTAGGATTAAAAAGATGTAAAAAGGTGAATTATACTACACAGATCTCTCATCTCCATACTTTTTCTACATAAAACATTCCTCTCCAGTAATCCACCATAGAAAGCAAGATGTTTCTCACAATGTTCTTTTCCCCAATTAACCTCTCTCTGAATGAGAGGCAGCAGGGTGTCAGGAGGTTGGCAAAGGTCCCCCAGTCCAGTAAATGTATTAAATCAGAGAAGGGATTAAGGGATTAAGGGTTGAGTAAATTAACTCCCTCTTCAATTTATCTTAACTCTTAACTCCCTTCTCATATTTAGCAGGTTAAAGAGTGAGAAACTATAGAACAAAAATACAGCAGCAAATCAGTAACAAGGAATGTATTACAGCCTAAATATCATTCCCTAGTGAAGAGATTAGCCACCATAATAGAAAAAGAAAGAGGAATAGATGGATCATTATCTGTCACAGGCTTGGCGGTAGAGAAGAAAACCTGGGAGAACAGGATATTCACTTAACAAAGATGGAAGAAAAATAAAAGGAAGGACAAGGAGAAAAGAAATAAGGAGAGAGCAAATCAATGAGACAGTCCAGCTGTTAAACTGCCATACCTGACACCATCACAGCTTTTGAAAAATTATAAGGAACACATAAACGAAACTAGGAATCCTAGTCAGTTGGGAAAATACAGAATTCTTTTCTCCCCCAACAAGAAATAAACCCATTCATAGGTAAAATTTATTAATCCTCACAAATCTCAAGAACTTCCTTCAAAATGTTAAGGATTCTTACTGATTTGTACTGGTATCTTAAGCATGACAATTACTCTTCTGTAGACCAGCAGATGGGGCTCTCTCCCTGAATCTGTTTATTCAACCAAAAAAATGAATGTTATTTGGAAAAATGTAGTCTTATGTTGTCTTTCGAAGGCCAAATAAACATCAGGAAACAACCCTATTTATTATTTTAATTACTTCTAAAATATTAATTTCTAAGAGATAAAAAAAGAAACAATCATTATTTTAACTCAATTCAACAATGCAGGGAGGAAGCTCTGTTAAATCCTTGGTTCTCCTTCAGTTATGTACCCTTATAATGCAAATCTAACTGATCTGAAGGTACTCCATGAACTATTATTAATTAACAATTTTACTCATTTCAAGTTCACCTCTACAACTTAGTACTGTTAACACAGTTTTTAATTTTTTTTTTTAAATAGGTTCCATGCCCAATGTAGGGCTTGAACCCATGACACTGAGATTAAGAGTCATATGGTCTACCCCAACATGGTTTTTATAACTTTTTTAATCAAATCTTTGAACAGAATTTATTTTGGTACTTGAGGAACATACCATACTTAACCAACAAATTCACAATGAACAGTCTTAGATATCTATTATAAAGTACAAGATTTGAACTACATGGCTGTTAACCCAATCACTAAAGAAATTATAACCAGAAAAATCTGAATTGCCAACAATCTAGAGGTTTTACAACACTTTTCAATATAACATTCATTCTTGAAACAGTCAATTTAAATAATACTACACTACAACTGGTCAAGTGTAAACCTAATCAATAAAAAGAAGTCTTACCTGTATGAGGTGGATCTAACATTGCCATTACAGATGCTTCAGAATAGTGTTTTCCACTGTTATTATGACCATGGTTAATTTCTCTAGTGCTTCTCTCGGTAGACAGATTTGAACTGCATATTCTGGGATTATTTTGTAACTGGAGAAAGGTATTCTCACTTGCAACAGCCTAAAAGAAGGGAAGATATATTTTATGCAGAAATTAAATCTAATTTCCCATATTTTTACACAGCAGATTCCTAATTTAAAATATAAACTACCAGTTTCTCTATATTTTAATAGGGAATAGATATTTTAAAATAAACTTAAAACCCAATTTTTAGGGGCACCTGAGTGGCTCAGTGTGTTAAGTATCTGCCTTCAGCTCAGGTCATGATCCTGGGTTCCTGGGATTGAGCCCCTCATCATGGGGAGCCTGCTTCTCCCTCTCCCCACGATCCTCCCTCTGCTTGTGCTCTCTCCCTCTCTCTCAAATAAATAAATTCTTAAAAAAATATATTTAAAAAAAATAAATAAATCCAATTTTTACTATTAAACTAGTTTTAATTATGTTATAAAAGCTGAAACACACAACAGAATGAAAATTATGCTTATAATTATAGTGTATGTTACACAACATATCAGGAGAGTTTTTAAACATGTCATAACATGCCATTTCTCAGAGACAATTGCTCTTTTGCAAAGTTTCTCAATATTAAAATCAATACTTAAATATTCTCCATTTTTTATGTGGGATAGTGGTACTGTCACTGCGTTGTTTACAGAAACAAATATTAAACCGTTTACAAATGAAAAGATATTCCTGGGATTGGCATCAAAATAATGAGTATGCTGCGCCAAAAATAATGAGATATACCTAAGAATAAACCTAACCAAAGAGGTAAAAGACTTGTACTCTAAAAACTATGAAAGAAATTGAAGGTGACACAAAGAAATGGAAAGACATTTCATACTCATGGATTGGAAGAACAAATACTGTTAAAATGTCTATACTACCCAAAGTAATCTACATGTTTAATGCAATCCCTATCAAATACTGACACCATTTTTCACAGAACTGGAACAAACAACACTAAAATTCGTATGGAACTACAAAAGATCCCAAATAGTCAAATTAATTTTGAAAAAGAAAAGCAAAGCTGGCATCACAATTCCAGACTTCAGGTTATATTACAAAGCTGTAGTAATCAAAACAGTAATGGTGCTGGCACCAAAAAAGACACATAGATCAATGGAACAGAATAGAAAATCCAGACATAAAACCCCTAACTATATGGTCAATTAATGTTCAACAAAGCAGGAAGGAATATTCAATGGGAAAAAGACAGTCTCTTCAACAAATGGTATTGGGAAAACTGGACAGCAACATGCAGAAAAATGAAATTGGACCACTTTCTTACACCATACACAAAAAGAAATTCAACATGGAGGGGCACATGGATGGCTCAGTCGGTTAAGTGTCTGACTCTTGATTTCAGCTCACATCATCATCTCAGGGTTGTGAGACTGAGTCTCCCACTGGGATCCATGCAAGGCATGGAGCCTGCTTAAGATTCTCTCTCCCTCTTCTTCTATCCCTCCCCACCTCAAAAATTGATTAAAGACCTAAATGTGAGACCTGAAACCATAAAAATCCTAGAAGATAGCACAGGCAATAATTTCTCTGATATTGGTCATAGGAACTCTTTCCTAGATAAGTCCCCTGAGGCAAGGGAAACAGAAGCAAAAATAAACTTGGACTAAATCAAAATAAAAAGCTTCTCCACAGCAAAGGAAACAGCCAACAGAACTAAAAGGCAACCTATGGAATGGGAGAAGATATTTGCAAATGACATATGTATTAAAGGCTTAGTATCCAAAATATATAAAAAACTTATGCAATACCCCAAAAACAAGTATTCCAATTAAAGAATGGACAAAGGGCATGAACTAACATTTCCACCAGAAAGACATACAGATGGCCAACAGACACATGAAAAAGATACTCATCATCACTCACCATCAGGGAAATGCAAATCAAAATTACAATGAGTTATCACCTCACACTTGTCAGAACAGCTAAAATCAACATAAGAAACAAGAGATGTTGGCAAGGATATGGAGAAAAAGGAACCCTCTTGCATTATTGGTGGGAATGTAAACTGGTGTAGCCACTGGGAAACAGTATGGAGGTTCCTCAAAAAGTTAAAAACAGGGGTGCCTAGGTGGCTCATTTGGATAAGCGGCTGGCCTTCAGCTCAGGTCATGATCTTGGGATCCTGGGATCAAGCCCAACATCAGGGTCCACACTCAGTGGGGATTCTGCTTCTTCTCCCTCTGCCCACCCTCATGCTCACACACGCACATACACTCTCGTTCTCTCTCAAATAAATAAAATCTTAAAAAAGAAAAAAGTTAAAAATAGAACTACCCTGTGATCCAGCAATGGCACTACTAGGTATTTACCCAAAGAATACAGAAACATTAATTTAAAGGGATACATGTACTCCCCCATGTTTATAGCAGTCTTATTTACAATAGCCAGGATATGGAAGCAGCCCAAGTGTCTATCAACTGACGAATGGATAAAGATGATGTGGTATCTGTTGTATATACATGGAATATTATTCAGCCATGAAAAAGAATGAAATCTTGCCATTTGCAATGACATGGATGGAGACAGAGAGTATAAAGCTAAGTTAAATAAATTAGAGAAAGACAAATATCATATGATTTCACTCATATGTGGAATTTAAGAAAAAAAATGAGCAAAGGGGAATAAAAAGAGCAAGAGAAAAACCAAGAAACAGACCCTTAACCATAGAGAACAAACTGTTACCAGAGGGGAGATATAGAGGAGTGGGTAAAATAGGTGATGGAGATTAAGAAGTATATGTCATGATGAGCACTGAGTGATTAAAATAAAAACACAGGGACGCCTGGGTGGCTCAGTCACTTAAGCCACTGCCTTCGGCTCAGGTCATGATCTCAGGGTCCCGGAATCGAGTCCTGCATCAGGCTCCTTGCTTGGCAGGGAGCCTGCTTCTCTCTACGCCTCTGCCTGCTTGTGCGTGCTCTCTCTCTATCTCTCTCTCTCTCTCTCTCTCTGACAAATAAATAAATAAATAAAATCTTTAAAAAATAAAATAAAAACACAAGGGGCGCCTGGCTGGCTCATTCAGCAAAGCATGCAACTCTTAATCTCAGGGTTGTAAATTCAAGCCCCATGTTGGATGTAGAGATTACTTAAAAACAGAATCTTTGGGGCACCTGGGTGGCTCAGTGGGTTAAAGCCTCTGCTTTCAGCTCAGGTCATGATCTCAGGGTCCTGGGATCGAGCCCCACATCAGGCTCTCTGCTTAGTGGGGAGACTGCTTCCCCCTCTCTCTCTCTCTGCTTCCCTCTCTGCCTACTTATGATCTCTGTCAAATAAATAAATAAAATCTTTTTAAAAATCCTTAAAAAAATAAAAACTTTAAAAAAATAATGAGTAGGGAGGAATTGGGCAGGGAGTTGAAAAGGTAAAAATGAAATAAGATTGGTCATGAATTGACATCTGTTGAAGCTACATAATGGTACATAAGGGTTTTTTTATATAAACTATTTTCTCTATTTTTGTATATGTATTTGTTTTCTATTGCTGTTGTAAAAAGCTACCACAAATTTAGTGGCTTGAGGCAATGCAAAATTATCATTTTGTAATTCTGTATGTTAGAACTCTAACTTGGGTCTTACTGGGCTAAAATCAAGGTGATCAGTAGGGATGTACCCTTTTCTGGAAGCTCTGGAGAGAATACATTTCCTTGTCTTTGCAAACTTCTAAGTCATTTTTTGGCTAGTGGTCCCCTTCCCCTATCCTCAAAGCCAGCTACTCTGCATCTCTCTGACCCTGCTTCCCTAACCACATCTAACACTCTCTTCTGTCTCCCTCTTACTGGGCACACCCAGATAATCCAAGATAACCTCCCAATCTCGGGGTCTTTAACATTAATGACTTAGTCTAACTTCCTTTTGCCATATAAGGTAACATATTCACAGGATTAAAATACGGATGTTTTTGGAAGTCCATTTTTCTGCCTCCCAGACTATGTTTAATTTTTTTCTTTAAGATTTGAGAGAGAGCACATGCATGCAAATGGGGGTAGAGGGAGAGAGAGCATCCCAAGCAGACACCCACTGAGCAGGGAGCCCAATGCAGGCTTGACCCTGAGATCATGACCTGAGCCAAAATCAATAGTCAGTCATTCAACCACTGAGCCATCCTGACACCCCTGAATCCTTTTAAATATAACTCACAATAACAGACACATATCCCTATAAATATTCTTATTAAAATAAATTTCAGAGGTATTCAAAAAACCTATCTTGTAAGATTTTACAGTAAGTCATAGTAATATACTAATGGACACCATAATTTTACTTTTACATCATTTCAAACTTAAAGAAACATTATAGAAATAAATACAAGGAAATCCTAGATGGCATTTGCCCAGATTTACCATTTGTTTACATTTTGCTTCATTTGTTTTCCTTTCCTCCCTTTCTCCCTCTCTTTCTTTGTGTGTCTGTCTATATGTGTTACGGGCCCAGCACACTTCAGCTGCATGACTCTGCTTGTCTGTATATGTCAATATCTGAGATTAAACTGGAGACATTGTGCTCCTTTACCTCTAAATATTTCAAGATATGTTTACAAAGAGCAAAGTCACTCTTCCACAATCACAGTAAAATTATCAAGATCAGGATTTCTTATTGGTATATTATTTAACGCACAGTCCACATTCAAATTCAGTCACTTTTCCCAATAATATCATTTATAGTGTTTTCCCTAAGCCAGGATCCAATCCCAGATGATATATTACATTTAGTAAGCATATTTCTGTAGTCTCTAATCTAGAATAATTCCTTAACCTTTACTTGTCTTTTGGGACTTTGACACTTTTAAAGAGTATAGGCCAATCATTTCCTAGAATGTCCCAAAACGGACTGTCTCATGTTTCCTTATAATTAGCTTCAGGTTATGCCATTTGGACAGAAATACCATAGTTCATCATATCAAGACGCACATAGTATCCATTGTCCCATTACTGTAAGTATATACTAGATAAAGGTAGTATCTGCTAGGTCTCCCTGCAAAGTCAGTATTTTTTCCTTTGTAATTTTTTAAAAGTATATAGTGAGGAGATGGTTAAGTCTATTCAAATACCCTGGGGCGCTTGGGTAACTCAGTTAAGTGCCCGAGTCTGGATCTCAGTTCAGGTCCTGATCCCTGGGTCATGAGTTCAAGCACCACGCTGGGCTCCACACTGGGCATGGGGCCTACTTTTAAAAAATTAATTAACTAGATTAAGGTGTGTGTGTGTGTGTGTGTGTGTGTGTGTGTGTACACACATATGTATACATATTATTTCCTTAAACATTCACCCACTAGTTTTGGTATCTACTGAATTTTTTTTTTTTGACAACACAAATGACTGTCTAATGCCAACAACTGCTGCAGAAAGCAAGACAGGTGAGTAGGAACATAAGTGGTTCTAGCCAATGTCCACGCATCTAGGAAGTAGTGACATTTATGGTCCTCAAACTTCCTTCTAGAGTTCATACTGACCAGTCCCTTAAATTGTTTTAAGAATTACACAGATTCTGTTCCATGCATTGAGAACTAATATGTAAACTCTTTGTTATAGAGTGCACTAATATTAAATGTCTTAATTCCATTTTAAAATCCTAGTATATTGTAGGTGGGTAAGTGTTCCCGTATAACAAATATGCAACTTAAAAGCCGTCTTTTAGGAGGGTATGTGATATGGTGAGTGCTGTGAAGTGTGTAAACCTAGCGATTCATAGACCTGTACCCCTGGGGCTAATAATACATTATATGTTTATAAAAAAATAAAATAAATAAAAAATAAAAGCCCTCTTTTATCCCCAGAAATAATTCATAAGCAAATATTATTGTGTGCTAACAAGCTCCTTTAATTGGAATATCAAAAGCAGTTTTCTCTTCAGCCCTGGCTTAAAGATATCCCTATATTTTTAATTGAGTTTAATTGACATAAAACGTTAGTTTCAGATGTACAACAGTAATGATTCAGTATTTGTATATATTGCAAACTGATCACCATAATAAGTCTAGTTAAATCTATCACCATACACGGTTACAAAATTTTTTTCTTGTGATGAGAACTTTTAAGATCTACTGTTTTGTAACTTAGGGCATCCACTGATATCTTCTAACACCATCACTTCTATTATTATGATTTAGCATTCCACTTTAAGATCTTAGCTTACTCTTCTCCCCATATATTTTACTTATACTAGTATAGATTCAGACTCCTGTATAATTCAATTAGCATATTTATTTTGACACTCATTTTTGTTCCAGATTTTGTATTTATCAGACCAAACAAATGAAAACCCCTGAAGTTATCAAAACAATATTATTTTCATCTAAGATGAGAAATAATTTAAGAACAAAAATTTAGGAATGGGCTAGACTAAGGAGAAGTTCACTAGAGTGAACTGCTAAGGCTTCTCATGTTGCCTTGCTTAAAACAGCTGTACAATTTCAAAAATGCCTATTTCAAAAATGCCTAGCTTTTAAAAATAACTATTTAGTTTCCTGATAGAATTAAAAGAAGAAAAGAGTAAATCAATGGTTTTGCTCTCAAATTAGTCCTTAGAAACTACATCAAAAAATAAACCTTAAGACAATGGTATCAAAATGATTAATGGGTAAAGAAGAGTCTTTTTAACATCCTGGAATAACACAGTATCCACGTACAAAAGAAAGAAGTTGGACCCCTACCTCACACCACATACAAAAATGAACTCAAAAATGGGACAGACTAAAATGTAAGAACTAAAACTACAAAACTCTTAGAATACATGAGACAAGGGGGAAAAATTCTGTATGTACAGTGACAGATGATAATTACACTTATTACAGTAATCATTTCACAATATCTACAAATATCAAACCATTATGTTGTATACCTGAATATAATGCTGTATGTCAATCATACCTCAATAAAAAACAAATGAGTTTGTTTTGTTTTAAGATTTTTAAGTAATTCTCTACATCCAACATGGGGTTCAAACTCATGACTCATCAACAATCACATGCTCTACTGACTGAGCCAACTAGGCACACCAAAAAAACAAATTAATTTTAAAAATAAATAAAATACAGGGGTGCTTGGGTGGCTCAGTTGGTTAAGCATCCGACTCTTGGTTTCAGCTCAGGTCTTAATCTCAGGGTCACGAGATTGAGTCCCACGTCTGGGAGTGGAGCCTGCTTAAGATTCTCTTTCTCTCTCTCTCCCTCTACCACCTCTTCCTCTCTAAAAAATAAAACAATTAATAAAATCAGATACAGGAGTAACTCCTCATGACCTTCTTAGATAAAATACCAAAATCATAAGTACCAACACCAAAAAAATTAGATAAATTGGACTTAATCAAATTTAAATCTTCTGTGCTACAAATGATACTATCAAGAAAGTGAATAATCAACAGAATGAGAGAAAATATTTGCAAATAGTATATCTGATAAGGGACCTGTAGCTAAATATATATATAAGATTTTTATTTATTTATTTGACAGATAGAGACAGCAAGAGAGGGAACACAAGCAGGGAGAGTGGGAGAAGGAGAAGCAGGCTTCCCAATGAGCAGGAAGCCAGATCCCAGGACCCTGGGATCATGACCTGAGCCGAAGGCAGATGCCCAATGACTGAACCACCCAGGAGCCCCTAAAATATATTTTTCAAAATAACACTCTTGGGGTGCCTGGTTGGCTCAGTTAATGAAGCATGGGACTTATGATCTCAAGGTTGTGAATTCAAGCCCCATGTTAGATGTAGGGATTAATTAAAAATTAAAATTAAATTTAAGTTAAATTTTAAAAAGATCCTTAAAAAAGAAAAACTCTTACAACTCTGTAACAAAAAGCAAATAATACAATTTTACAAAGGTCAAAAGATCTAGGGGCACCTGGATGGCTCAGTTAAACATCCAACTCTTGCTTTTGACTCAGGTCATGATCTCAGGGTTCTGGGATCAAGCCCCACACTGGGATCTACGTTCAGCATGGAGTTTGCTGGAAAGTCTCTCTCTCTCCCCCCCCACCCCGCCCTTCCCTGCTCTCTAAAATAAATGAATAAATCTTTTAAAAAACACTCAAAGGTCAAAGGATCTGAATAGTCCAAAGAAGATATCCAAATGGCCAATAAGCACATGTAAAGATGCTCAACAACATTAGCCACCAGTGATGCACAAATCAAAACCACAAATGAGATACTACTTCACCCACTAGTAGACTACAATCAAAAAGATAAGAGTAAGTGTTGACAAAGATGTGGAGAAATTGAAACCCTCATACGTTGATGGCAGGAACTAAAATATGGCAGCCACCTTGGCAAAGAGTTTGTCAATGAAAGGTTAAACATAGAGTTACATGATCCAGCAATTCCATAACTAGGAATGTACCCAAGAAAAATGAAAACACATGTCTACACGAAAACTTGTACACAAATGTTCACAAGCATTATTAATAACTCATTTGAAAAGTGGAAACAATCCAAATGCCTGTCAACTGACAGATAAATAAAATGTGGTATATTAATACATTATACAGTAAGGTAGGCAGAACAATGCTTCCCAAAATGTCTATACTAATCCCCAGAATCTGTGAATATATTAAAAGAAAGGCAAAAGAATTATGTAGATGTGATTAAGATGTGCTTAAAGTAATCGCTCCTGAAATGGAGAGACTGTCCTGGTTTACCCAGGTTGGCCCAGTCTAATCAAATGATTCCCAGTCTGAGGGAACCAGAGACATAATAACATGAGAACTGAAACTGTCATTACTGGCTTTGAAAATAAAAGGGAAAAAATAAAATGCAGGTGGACTACTGAACCTAAAAAAGGCAAAGGATACAGCTTCTAGCCTAAATGAGTGAATGCAGTTCTGCCAACACCTTTTGCAAGTATCTTCTCCCATTCCATAGGCTGTTTTTAGTTTCATTGATTGTATCCTTTGCTGTGCAGGAGGTTTTCATGTTGACAAAGTCCCAATAGTTCATTTTTGCTTTTATTTCCCTTGCCTCTAGAGATGTGTCTAGTAAGAAATTGATATGGCAGAAGTCAAAGAGGTTGTTGCTTGTGTTCTCTTCTAGGATTTTGATGGATTCGTGTCTCACATTTAGGTCTTTCACCATCTTGAATTTATTTTTGTGTATGGTGTAAGAAAGTGGTCCTGTTTCACTCTTTTTGTTGTCGTTTTCTGAACACCAGGTTAAAGAAACTGTCTTTTTTCCAATGGATATTCTTTCCCGCTTTGTTGAAGATCGGTTGACCACAGAGTTGTGGTTCTCTCTCATTCCTAGGTTCTCTATTCTGTTGCAATGATCAAAGTGTTTGTTTTTGTGCCAGTACCAAACTGTCTTGATGATTACAGCTTTGTAATACAGCTTGAAGTCCGGAATTGTGATACCTCCAGATTTGGTTTTCTTTTTAAACATTACCTTGGCTACTCAGGGTCTTTTCTAGTTCCATACAAATTGTAGAACTATTTGTTCGAACTTTGTGAAAAATGCTGGTGTTATTTTGATAAAGATTGCCCTGAATGTGTAGATAGAATTTTAATAATATTTGTTCTTTTAATCCATAAGCATGGAATAATTCTCCATTTCTTTGTGTCTTCAATTTCTTTCAAAAGTCTTATATAGATTTCAGTGTAGAGATCTTTTATCTTTTTGCTTAGGTTTATTCCTAGGTATGTTATGGTTTTTGGTACAATTGTAAATGAGGTCGATTCCTTGATTTCTCTTTCTGCTACTTCATTATTGGTGTATAGAAATGCATCAGATTTCTGTACATTGATTTTATATCCTGCAACTTTGCTGAGTTTATGTATCAGTTCTAGCCATTTTTCATGGAGTCTTTTGGGTTTTCTATACCAATACCTTGATCTTAGCCCAGTGAGACCTATTTTGGACTTCTGACCTACAGAATTATGATAGATTTGTGTTCTTTTGAGCCACTAAATTTGGTAACTTATTATAGAAGCAATAGAAAATTAATAAATTTGGCAATAAAAAGAAATAAATTATTGATACATGCTAAAACATGGGTGAGCCTTGAATACATTATGCTAACTGGAAAAAGTCAGTCACAAAAAGCTACAAGTATAAATGTATGATTCTATTTATATGAACGTCCCCAAGAGGCAAATCTACAGAGACAAAAAAAAAAAAAGATTAGTGGTTGCAAAGGGCTGAAAGACTTGGAGAAAAATGGAGAACAACTGGTAATATATATGAGGTTTCTTTCTGGAATGATGAAAATGTTCTAAAATGGACCTTGGTGATCACTGTAAAACTGTGAATATAATAAAGACCAATGAATTGTAATGGTATGTGAATTGTATCTAATTAAAGCTGTTTTTAAAAAAAGAAACCTTGAATAAAATCTTTAGAAAAAGAAACCTTGAGGGGCGCCTGGGTGGCTCAGTGGGTTAAGGCTCTGCCTTCGGCTCAGGTCATGATCCCAGGGTCCTGGGATAGATCCCAGCATAGGGCTCTCTGCTCAGCAGGGAGCCTGCTTCCCCATCTCTCTCTGCCTGCCTCTCCGCATACTCGTGATCTCTGTCAAATAAATAAATAAAATCATTAAAAAATAAAAATAAACTAAAAATAAAAAATAAGAAAAGATACCTTGGGATGCCTGGGTGGCTCAGTTAAGTACCTGCTTTTGGCTCAGGTCATGATCCCAGCGTCCTGGGATCAAGTCCCACATTGGGCTCCCTGCTCAGCAGGGACCCTGCTTCTCCCTCTCCCTCTGTCCTTCTTCCCCTCCCCACAGACTTGTTCTTGCTTTTTCTCTCTCTCTTAAATGAATAAAATCTTTTAAAAAATGAAAAAATAAAAAATAGGGGCACCTGGGTGGCTCAGTCATTGAGCATCTGCCTTCAGCTCAGGTCGTAATCCTGGGGTACTGGGATTGAGCCCCACATCAGGCTACTTGCTCAGCGGGGGTCTGCTTCTCCCTCTCCTTCACCCTCTCCTCCAACCTACTGTTCCCCCACTTATGCACACTCTCTCTTTCTCAAAATAAATAAATAAAAACTTTTCAAAAAATAAAAAAGGAAATAGAAAAAAATTAAAAATAAAACAAAAAAAATAAATCTTGCTAAAAAACAGAAACTTGTACTTTCATCTTACATTGTGGCCAGAATTCTAAAGAAATGTAGGCTAAAACTGGGGTGGGGTGCCTGGGTGGCTCAGTCATTACCCATCTGCCTTAGGCTTGGGTCATGATTCCAGGGTCCTGAGATTGAGCCCTATATGGGGCTCCCTGCTGAGCAGGAAGTCTGCTTTTCCCTCTCCCACTCCCCCTGCTGTGTTCCCTTTCTCTCTGTGTCTCTGTCAAATAAATAAATAAAATCTTAAAAAAAAAAAAAAGAAAAGAAAAGAAATGTAGACTAAAACAAACACACGCAGACCAAAGAAGCAGAGTTAAAAACCAGCAGACCCTTTTAACAACAAAAAGACAATCAATTAAAACAATCCATTAAAAACCAGGCAAGGGCGGGGGGGGGGGGGGGGGGGCACCTGGGTAGCTCAGTTAAGCGGAGCAGCTGCTTTTGGCTCAGGTCATGATCCCAGGGTCCCGGGATGGAGCCCCACATCGGGCTCTGAGCTCAACAGAGAGCCTGCTTCTCCCTCTCCCTGCTGCTCTGCCCACTTGTGCTCTCATTCTATCTGTCAAATAAATAAATAAATAATCTTAAAAAAAAAAAAAAAAAACAGGCAAAGGGCACTTGGTTGGCTAAGCTGGTTAAGTAACTGCCTTTGGCTCAGGTTGTGATCCCAGAGACCCGGAATCAAGTCCGGCATCAGGCTCCTAGCTCCACGGGGAGTCTGCTTCTCCCTCTGACCTTCGACCTTCTCCCCTTTCATGCTCTCTCTGTCTCTCTCTCAAATAAATAAATAAAATTGTTAAAAAAAAAAAAAACAGGCAAAGAACTTGAATAGATATTTTTCCAAAGAAGATATACAGATAGGCAATAAGCACATGAAAGGATTCTTAGCATCACTATTCATAAGAGAGTTGCAAATCAAAACCACAAATGAAAAACCACTCATATCTTCTAGGATATCTACAATAAAAACTAAACAAAATAGTAAGTAACAAGTGTTGTTGAGAATATAGAGAAACTGGAACCCTCACGCATTGCTGGTGGGAACGTAAAACAGTGCAGCAGCAGTTGTGAAAAACATTTTGGTAGTTCTTCAAAAAGTTAAATGTAGAATTACTATATTACCCAGCAATTCCAGTCCTAGAAAAATGAACATAGGGACTTAAACAGAAACTTGTGTGCCCACATTCATAATAGCATTATTCACAACAGCCAAAAAGTGAAAACCCAAGTATCCATCAAAAAATGAATGGATTAAAAAAAAAAAAAAACAAAGAATGGATAACTAAACTATGGTGTATACATACAAACGAATGTGATTCAACCATACAAAGTCATGAAGTTCTGACACATACTACAACACAGATGAACCTTGAAAATATTATGCTAAGTGAAATAAGCCAGAAACAGAAGGGCAAATATTGTATGATTCCACTTATATAAGGTAACTAGAAGTCAAATTTATGAAGAGAGAAAGTAATATAGTGTTTACAAGGGGGTGTGTGAAGGAGGGAATAGGGAATTACTGTTTAATAGTGGTTACAGGATTTGTCTGGGGTAATGAAAAAGTTTCCAAATGAAAATAGTGGTGATCCCTGTACAACAGTGTGAGTATAATTAATGCCACTTATTTTGCAAACTTAAAAATGGTAAAATAGCAAATTTTGTTATATTTTACCACAATAAAAAAAGGGAAAAAAATCTGCTGACAGATGGTGACTACATATAAGCATGACATACCATATGTAATTGTCAGATCACTATGTTGTACATCAGAAATTAATATAATATTGTATGTTAACTGCAACAACCAAAAAGGAGAGGGAAAAAGAATTTGAAGACTTTAATCCCCATACCATGAATGGTTCAGAAAACTGTAGAGCAGAGGAAACGTGGATTGCCCATTTTACATTCCTTCTAATGCCTTTATATACCATCTATATAAATAAGACCTTTGGTCTTAGAAGATGAAAACAATCCTTTCTTTTCGTAGTAAAAAACAAGACTGCTGGGGAGCCTGGGTGGCTCAGTGGGTTAAGCCTCTGCCTTAGGCTCAGGTCATGATCCCAGGGTCCTGGGATCAAGCCCTGCATTGGGCTTTCTGCTCAGCGGGGAGCCTGCTTCCTCCTCTCTCTCTGCCTGCCTCTCTGCCTACTTGTGATCTCTGCCTGTCAAATAAATAAATACATAAATCTTAAAAAAAAAAAAAAAAAAAAAAAAAAAACCATCCAAGACTGCTTTAAGAGTACCTGGCTAGCTCAGTCAGTGGAGCACACGACTCTTCATCTTGAGTTCATGAATTCAAGCCTCACATTGGACGGACAGCTTACTTTTAAAAAAAAGGGTGCAGGGGGCGCCTGGGTGGTTCAGTCCTTGGGCGTCTGCCTTCGGGTCAGGTTGTGGTCCCAGGGTACTGGGATGGAGCCCCGCATCAGGCTCCCTGCTTGGAGGGGGAGGGGCTGTTTCTCCCTCTCCCACTCCCCCTGCTTGTGTTCCCTTTCTCGCTGTGTCTCTCTGTCAAATAAATAAATAAAATCTTTAAAAAAAAAAAAAGAAAGAAAGAAAAAGAAAAAGGGTGCGATGGGGAGCACCTGGGTGGCTCAGTCATTGAGCATCTGCCTTTGGCTTGGGTCATGATCCCAGGGTCCTGGTATCCAGCCCCAAACTGTGCTCCCAGCTCAGTGGGAAGCCTGTTTCTCCATCTCCCATTTCCCCTGCTTGTGTTCCCTCTCTCGCTGTCTCTCTTTCAAACAAATAAATAAAATCTTTAAAAAAAAAAAAAAATGGGGGTGGGCAACTACTTTAAGCATTTACTTTTTATAGATAAAATTTTAAGGAAACAGGGGCAAACTGGCCGGCTCAGTCAGTGGAGCATGCAACTCCTGATCTTAGATTTGTGAGTTCAAGCCCCACACTGGGTGTAGATTACTTAAAAAATAAAATAAAATCTTTAGGGGTAGCTGGGTGGCTCAGTGGGTTAAAGCCTCTGTTCAGGTCATGATCCCAGGGTCCTAGGATCGAGCCCCACATGGTCGGGCTCTCTGCTCAGCAGGGAGCCTGCTTCCCCACCCCCTGCCTGCCTCTCTGCCTACTTGTGATCTCTGTCTCTCTCTCATTGTCAAATAAATAAATAAAATCTTTTTTTTAATTAAATAAATAAATAAATAAAATCTTTCAAAATAAATAAATTAATCAAATTAAATAAAATCTTTCAAAAAAAGGAAATGTCCAGAATTGTGATACAAATTATTACTCAAATATATTTACTCCTTAAATCACCTTATCTAAAGTTTCTTTTAAGATTTTATTTTTAATGTTTTATTTAAATTCAATTTAGTTAACATATACTATTAGTTTCAAGGGTAGAATTTAGTGATTCATCAGATGCATATAACACCCAGTACTCATGACATCAAGCACCCTCCTTAATGCTCATCACACAATTACCACATCCCTCCACCCATCTCCCCTCCAGCAACCCTCAGTTTGTTCCCTATAGTTAAAAGTCTCTTATGAGAGACTCCCTGTTTTTCTTATCTTATTTTTCCTTCCCTTCCCCTATGTTCATCTGTTATGTTTCTTAAATTCTACATATGAGTGAAATCATGTGGTATTTGTCTTTCCCTGACTTATTTCGCTTTGTATAATGCCCTCTAGTCCAAGCCACAAGATTTTATTTTTAAGTAATCTCTACACCCAATATGGGGTTTTGAACTCATAACCTCAGATCAAGAGTCACATGCTCTTCCAACTGAGCCAACCAGGTGCCCCTTATCTAAAGTTTTCACTTATGTGGTAACTTTAAAAAGAACACTGATTAGAACAATTTATTTTTACAAGAATATCCACCCTGTCCCTCACAGAGGTATTTTTTTACTGTTAACAGACATTTATCCCATAGATCCAACGGCAAGTCATTCCTTTAAAAAAAAAAAAAA